>NC_056732.1:821070517-821160517 GCF_019279795.1 Protopterus annectens
AAAAGCAAACTTCACAATTCTCAAAACCAAGGTGGAATCCTTCAAAGCCCCCGGGCCAGTGGAAAATACGGCCCAAACCGCAGAATCCTTTACAAACACATTCTATGGACACCTACAGGAATGCATGGATTGTGCTATCCCAAATAAAACCAAGACTCACTCTTCCAAAGACAGGAGACCTGTCTGGTGGACCCCAGCCATAAATAAGCTATACAACAGAAGGAGGAAGCTACTACATGATAGAGCAAAATCTCAAAAAGGGAAGGCATCTCTGATCAGTACTAGCAAGAAACTACGATCCCTCATAAAATTATCTAAGGTCAGCTTCGAAAGAAAAATTGCACAAGATGCTAAAGATAATCACAAGGCCTTCTTTAGTTATGTCAGGAACCTGGGTGGCAACTCCCAGATATGCTTTGAGTTAGTGCAAAATGACAAAAAATACACTGAAACCACAGACAATGCCAACATCCTGGCAGACAGGTTCAGTGCAAACTTCTCCCCCTCTTCCCCCCAAAAAGAGCAAATGTTTATCCCAACAGAGTGTAGCCTCCCTGACATCACAGATGCACAGGTGAGAGCTGCCCTCTCCAAAGCAAAAAACACAGCATCAATGGGACCGGACGGTGTCCCAGGCTGCGTCTTACACGAGCTCCAAGAAGAACTGAACCCTTACATAAAGTCACTGTTCAATCTCAGCCTTACTACAGGATATGTACCCAAGAAATGATGTACAGCAACAGTGGTTCCACTCCACAAAGGTGTGCCACAACGGACCCCGGAAACTATCGCCCTATAAGCCTGACTAGCCTGGTCTGCAAAGCTATGGAGCGTATCATCATGGAACTCATAAACAAAGACATTGGGAACCTCCAAACACTGGATCCTACCCAATTTGGCTTTGTTAAGGGCAGATCTTGCCTCTTGAACCTGGTCGACTTCTTTGAAACAGTCACCAAGGCCATGGATGAAGGGAAGGTAGTCCACACAGCCTACCTGGACCTCGCAAAAGCCTTCAACACAATACCCCACTCAGGCATCATAAATAAGCTCACCAGCTTAAATATCAACCCCTATGTCACAAGATGGGTTGCAAACTGGCTCAGTGATAGAACCCACATGGTCAGAATTGCAGGTGCCATGTCAGACTCTAAACCAGTTACAAGTGGCATCCCACAAGGCTCAGTTCTGGGACCTCTCTTGTTCGGCATATATTTCTCTGAGGTACAGGCTAACATGGGAGGACTATGGCTGACCATGTTCGCAGATGACTGCAAACTGGGTGCCATAATCGACTCGCCGACTGACACAAGCATCCTCCAAAAGGGTCTCACAGAGACGGATAACTGGTGCCAGAGCCATGGCCTAAAGCTAAATGCTAAAAAGTGCATAGTCATCCCCTTTGGGAAAAACAAAGTGCCCACAAATTACCACATAGGTGGTAATCCATTAAGTACGGAAGAATCACGTTGCCAAAGTGGTTAGAAAGACCTTCTATATAGCCCACCTTATCACGAAAGGGTTCACATCTAGATCAAGAGAGGTCATTGTGCCTGTCTACTCATCAGGCCCATAATTGAATACAATGCCTCATTTGGGATGTACCTTACCCGACACCTGCAGCAACTGGAAAGACCCCAAAAGTACCTCACCAAGAGGATCAAGGGACTCAAACAGATGCCCTACGCAGTTAGGCTAAAGAAACTCCAGCTCTACTCGTTTGCTTGCCGCTTATTCAGAGGCGATCTGTGCCTGACGTATAAAGCCATGTCCAACCCAGAATTAATGGACATGCTCCACCTCAGGAAATCCAAATCCCTTAGAGCTACATGCTCCAGGGACTTAAATCTCAGCACAGAAATAAATAGAACATGCTGGAGGGACAGATTCATATCCCAGAGGCTCCCCTCACTCTGGAACAAAATCCCAATCCATGTTAGGCAGAGCCCCTCAATGATCCTCTTCAAGAGAAATCTTGACGAGTGGATGGGAGATCGTAGGTTTACCCCTGGGATCCCTTATGTGTCCCTACTAGACAGAGGCACAGTAAACTAACCTTAAAAGGGCTATCTTCTGTGAAATACTATACAGAGGCACAGTCAACTATTTATTTATTTATTTATTTTATTTTACATTTGTTGACCGGGCTAGTCTAGCTGGATATATTTCCATTTTCAGTAGAGGCCCGGGGAGAAAAGCTCCACAGTATATATAAAAAACATACAACATTTGAAGTGTAATACAAGCAAAAAAACTCCAGAATGATTGTAAAGTCAAAAAAGGAAAGATTTGCATGTAAAGACAATTTACTAATAGGAACTAATATTATTACCTATAAATAAATAAACTACAGAGAAGCAAAAATTAGCGAAAGGTGTGTAGGGAGGAGAAGTGTGAGGAAAGTAAGAGTAATGTAAAAAAAAGAGAGGAAAAGAAAGGATTAAA
Source organism: Protopterus annectens (assembly GCF_019279795.1). Classification (NCBI taxonomy): domain Eukaryota; kingdom Metazoa; phylum Chordata; order Ceratodontiformes; family Protopteridae; genus Protopterus; species Protopterus annectens. The sequence continues at coordinate 821,072,963 of NC_056732.1, forward strand.
CACATTTTCAGTGAAGGGGAAAAGAGGTAAGTAAAAAGATAAATTGTTCAGGGTAGGGGAGAGAGATGCAAGGGAGGAAATGAAGATAGAGAGCGATAGAAGTTTAGTCAGGTTTAGTGCAGGAACAGAGCCAGTGACTTTTCAGATGTTCTTTTATTCTTTGTTTGAAGAGGGGCAGTGATGAGATTAGTGTTATGTCACTGGGTAGTAGATTCCAGTTCCTTCCTACTGTACTAGAAAAAAGAGTCACCAGCTGAGTTATTGGACTTTGTTAATTTAGCCATAAGTTTAGTAGAAGAACGAAGGGAATTAAGATTATTGTATGGGATTAAAACTTCTGAAAGTATAGGGGTGTTTGAAGGCTGGTGCAGTATTTTGTGGGCAATGTTTAGTTGGGGGATGAGCAGAAGCTTTTGGAATTCCAGCCATCCTAGTTGTTTCAGGTTAATACAGTGGTGGGTTCTGAATGGGGTTGCTAGTGGCGAAGCGGGCAATGTTATTGTAGCATATAGCCAGTTTATTAAGGTTGGCTTTCTTAAGGTTGGTAAACTAATCTAAAAGGGTGGTGAAAACCAAACACACTCTGGCTAGGCTTATAAATGCCCTAGGGCAGATAGCCTAGTATCAACCTATGAACCTATGAACCTATGAACAAACAATTAGGAAACAGAAAAAATGAAAACACAGTACTTTTAAAACTGCAAGTCTGTACTTAACAGAAGACTAAAATTCACTACGGCAAGTTTCACTTAGCTTCAGCCAGTAATGCAGATGTTTGTAGCCAAGCAAGTCTCTCAGGAGTTGAGCATAAAATGATTTCTCAAACTTTGTGGCTAGCACTTAAAGCACAGAGGAATCCCTCTAGGCTATTAAATATCAGATAACAAAGAAATGATAACACCACCCGGTCTTATAGCAAAATAACTGCAGAGAGACACACAGCACAACTGTTCAGAAACACACAATTAGGAAAGAGAAAAAATGAAAACAAAGTACTTTTAAAAGTGCACGTTTGTACTTAACAGAAGGCTAAAATTCACTACTGCAAGTTTCACTTAGCTTCAGCTTTTAATACAGATGTTTATAGCCAAGCAAGTCTCTCTGGAGTTGGTGATTTTGTTTTCATAACTAGCTTTGGAGGATTTTATGAGGGATCTCAGCTTCTTACTGAGGCTGACCAGGGAGTTCTTCCAGTCATGGGATTTTACTCTTTTTTTGCAACAGTTTCTTTCTTCTGTTGTAGAGTTTATTTATGGCAGGGTACCACCAGATTGGCTTCCTTTTTCTGGTGGATAGCATCTTGGTTCTGTTAGGGATAGCACAATCCATGCACTCGTGTAAATGCTTATAAAGTGCATTTGTGTAGGATTCAGCAGTTGTACCTCTATTGTCCGTCTGCATGGGTGTCGTGAAGTTTGTCACTTCTGTCTTAAGAAGTGTGAAGTTGGCTTTGGAGAAATTTTTTAAGGTGGTTTCCCTAATGGCGGTGGGGGGCGGGATATGGATGTCTAGGCTGATTAGCTTGTGATCGGATCTGACCAACGATGAATTGACCTCTGGTGTGGAACACCGGTCGCCCATGCTGGCAATGACCAGGTCTAGGACATTGCTGCCCCTGGTGGGGATGTGGATAAGTTAATCCAAGACATTGGAATTTATGAATTCCAGAAAACATTGAGCAAAAGAGTTGGTACATGAGTAGTTTTCCCAGTTAGTGGTTTGGTACTTGAAATCGCCCATTATTAGGGTGTTGGGTTGTACCCTAATGTTTTCCAATGTATCAAGAAATGAGGAGTGGGAATCCTGGGGCATGGTGGGGGATCTGTAGCAAGTTACAATTTGGATTGTGGTCTTGCCCAGAGTTAGTTGCACTTGGATAATCTCGGATGCATTATGCTGAGCAAGTATCCTGGAGGTGTGGATATCCTTAATGAATATGGACACGCCTCCACCTTTAGTGTTTTGGTCCAGGTTAGGTGGCCAAAAGGTGTGGTATGAATTATAGCCTGGTAATGCATGGGTGCTCTCTGGAGCCTTGAACCAGGTCTCTGTCACTGCACAGATGTCGATGTTCTCCATTTTACGGAGTGCCTCGAGTGAATGCATTTTGAGGTTTAGACTTCTAGCATTGAGTAGCATTACCCTTAGATTTTGTTTACTTGCATCTGTTCTTCTTCTTCTTTTGGCTGTTCCCAGTTAGGGGTCACCACAATGGATCACCTGTCAGCTCATGATTGGCAGTGGAGTTTTACGGTGTCGAGTTGCCAGCCCGGCACCCAACCTTCCACAGAAGACACACACATGCACACACTCACACCTGAGGCAAATTTAGAGTGTCCAATCCACCTACAGCATGTCTTTGGGATGTGGGAGGAAACCCACATGACTACAGGGAGGACATGTAGACTGTACACAGAAGGCACCCCAGCCGAGGATCGAACCAGAGAACCTCTTGATGTGAGGCGGCAACGCTAACCACTGCACCACCGCAGCTGCCCCTGCTTACTTGTACCTGTTACGTTGGTGAATTTGTCATTTGAGCCTTGCCTAAAAAAAGGCACTATAGGGGTGGCAAGAGCCTTAGCCAGTATCCGGAATCCCAAGGGCGACAGGTGCAGGCCATCTCTGGCAAAGTATCATGGTCTGTCGATCATGTCATCCCAGGCAGACAGATACTGGATCCCCTTAGAATGACACCAGAAGCTTAGCCAATTGTTGAAGTCAATCATTTTGTCCTTGTACTGTGGTATAATTCTGGGTGATGGCAGGATGCTACTCAGGGCTAGGGTCATACCTGCCTGGGCTACAAGATCAGAGAGCTCCTCCATGTTGTCTCTTTTCATGTAGTCCAGGGAGGTATGTCTCAGGTCATTCGCACCAACATGGACAATGACAGAGTCATATTTGTACTTGTTGTGGAGTGACCTGAGTGCATGTGTTATGTGGCAGATCCTGGCACCTGACAGGCGGCTGACAGTAACTTTCTCCTTGTTTAGCCTGGTGAGTGGAACATCAGTGTACCTGACTATATGTGCTCAATTTTCCGCTATAAGCACAGTATACAGTTATAGTTCAGTGATTGCAATCCATGAATTATTGTAGACTGTATGACTAGGACTTGCCATCACCTAGGTCTTGCTTTAATAACTTTCTCAAGCATTTCATATGTGGTGAATGGTATTTTAGTAGCCAGTGCTGTATGAAGTCTGAAACGATATTGAAGGCAATAATACATTCTCAGTTCAGCTATGTATCAGGAAAATTACATAATATATTTTGTATTTTGTAGATTACTACAGCACATACTATCTTACTTGTGACAGATACTGTAATTACTGAAGATGAAAATTCATTCCATGTGCCATCATCTAAGGAGAGTATGTGTGCTAAAGAACCTCAAGGAATTACATGTGACACCATGTTTCTAAACATAACTCTACAACTGGGGAATTTGATTGACTAAGTGGAATGTTTTTAGCAGGGGTAAACTATAATTACCTCTGCAAAAAGATTTCTTTTGTCACATGCAAAACTGCTGTCATGAGTATCAGTCCAGAGGTAAGTTTTAAAAATTAATAAAAAAACAAAATAACTTTACAATAACCTCTTTTCTTCAAACTTCCTTAAATGCAGTTGCAGTGCTGTTTATATAATTGGCAGATAATAAACTTAGAGAAAAAGTGAGCGAAGTGTCACTATGGCAAAGCTGCATTGTCAGTGACACTAACTAATTTCTGACCATTGATTGCATATGTGGCAAACGTATGCTTAGATATATAGAAACACATTCAAACCCCAAACCTCTCTGCATCATTGAGAAACACTGTTCCCAACTCCCCCATTTCTGGTATATCTTTCTTCAAAGATTCAAGATTCAAAGATTCAAAGAAACTTTATTGCCATTTAGGAAACAAAAGTGCTACGTAAACATTTTGAGGGTCAGTTTTTTACAGGAGGAAAAACAAACACAAAAAGACATACATGACATGATAGGTATTAAAGAATAAACAATAACTATAGTACAAAACTAAATATCTAAGTAGCTGTCACACATGCTTGTACACTATTTATTACATTGGATGACATTGACTACTATATAATTAACACATGAAAAGAAAAGTCATCCCGATGTAGTATTTCACTCACAAAAAGAAGTAGCGAAAGTCCATTGTCAAAACATGTCAAATCTTATAGTATGCCTATAAGAGTCACATGCACAGCTTTATCATACTTATCTGCTGCTGTTCTAACAGCTCACCTCCGATCATACACATTCATTTATGTCCACTGTCACAAGACAGTGTACAATTGTATTGCTTTGCTCCTTAAATTGTGTCAAAGAGCTTGTTTTTGAACCTTTCTATCACACAATTCCATTCCTAGCAAAAGGCTCAGAGGAAGTGCACATGGTAAATCAGCAATAGACAACTTACTGTCACCCTGATTTTGTCCAGCCTTGTAAGGTTAGAGTCTGTGTGTCTCACTATGGAGTCGCCAATCACAATTACATTGTTGTTAGTGGCAGGTTTAAGTGTATTTGATTTGGGGTGATTTTTTTCCTGGTGACTCTGGACTGTGGATTGAAGTATTGAAGCTTGTAGTATTGTAGTACCTGGTCTTGTTTGATCTTGGTGGATTAGGGAATGATTTTTTACAGCCTCAGCACATCATAATTTTCCATGCATTTGTACAGGAGTGTGGTGCTCACAGACTGCGTTTTTTTTAAGATTGTTGCCTCCATTACAGTTAAATACACAGGTAGTTTGTGATGGGGTAAACAGTAGTCCATTGTCCATAAACATCAGGCAGTTGCTACATTACCTAAGCATACCACATGTTACGAGCTTGGCAACTAAGGGAAAACAATCTGACTGACCTTAAATTTAGTCCCAGAGTATAGACATTTGGGAAATAAGACTTATTTGAATGGCATTAAAGTGCAGAAATCTGGAAAAGTAAGACTTATTTGAATGATATTAAAATACTTATCTGTATATCTAGAGCATATTATTAACAACTGGAGGTGCACTGCTATGGCAGAAGCAGGTTACAGTAACTTAACTTGGTCCTAAATAAAGAGGTAGCTGCTTTAGCAAAGCCTGCTAATGGATATGCCTCTGACTAGGCTTGCTAGGAGGAGCACGTAATTTGAAGTGCCTTTATAGACTGATTGTAGATTTGTGCGGTGCTGTCTTCAGTGCAATACAGCTGAGTTAAGAATTTTAAAGAAACCAATTGAAAAACAGCTTTTAAACAGCATTTGTCTCTAACCAATAATGCTGTTGTTTTAGAAATAGCAGATGTTTATCATCTCTCACTGAACACTTACCAATACTGTCCCCACATTGTCTAAAAGTGACTCATTTTAATTAGCTGTAGCACATGTATTGTTACCGGCACAAGACACCTCCTTGATCACAGTATATATAGCAGACAGAAAACAGTGATAATTAATGTTCAACAGACATACTGCTTTTACCTATAACAGTTATAGTACAAGTGGCAGTGATTTATGAAAGTCATACTGTTTGAAAATGAATATCTACTACTATTAACATTAAAAGCTGTATTTTCTAAAGCAAGTATACTTAACATGGGACTCTTAGGTACTCCAGTCTACTCCTGTGCTTCCTATCCACATCAATGTCTTCAGTGGCAATAGAGGTAAAAAGAGCATTGTGCAAGATTTGTGGATTGCATGCAGTGGCAGTTTATATGTGCAGCTAATATACATTATGGTTACAGTATATATGTGGTGATCCCTGTTTAATCTTATACACCCATCAGCATAGGAAAAGAGGAGTGCAGTGCCTAATGCCACTGTAATGGTGATGGCACTTTCCCTCCATGTATTGGATAACCTGAGATAAGCTATTCCAGACCTCAGACTTAAGGCCCTTCATAGCCATCCTGTAGAAGCCTCTGGCTCTAATCCTTATGGAGAAGATTCAGAAATGTTTTGGGTTCCTCCTCACACTACTTTGGTGTTCTAAAAAGAGCACTACCCCTCCTTCTCTATACATAATGTTTCACATTGAAGAATCTCAGTAAAAATTGCAGGAAATTGGTGCTGAAGTCAGGTGTCATGTTCCATCTCCCAAGCAACAGTGGGTATTGATGGACACCTTATTTGCTTGTTGGATGTTGAACTAGGCTAATATAGGTATTGTATTATTTTGGTTCACTGTGGAAATTTATGGTGTGAAATGTGGCAGCCCTGTATCATTGTGTATGCTGGTAAGAAATCAGGGACTGCACCATCACATCACCATTTACAGATGGTTATATGTGGAATTACAGTCTCTCCCACCTCCGAGGCACAGCCTGGACTGCGCATGCAGAGTGTTTCCAACAGGAACCCAGCCAGGCATGCACACAATGTTAAGTACAACTAGGCTTAGCAGGTTTTTTCATCGTATAAATTGAGCGATTCAGAACTAATTATGTTTTGAGAACTACTTAGCATAATGTTTATGCTTGACCAGGTGAATTTGGTAGTGGGACTGTAAGCAAAGAGAATCATCACACTACAGAACGACTCATAGAGCAGCAGCTTCTGAAAGTGCCACAGCTGCACTTGTCAAGTATGTCTGCTTTTAAGTGATATTGTAGTTATTCCTCATAATATAAACTGGACACTGACTCTAAACATTTTGGGAAGGTGTATTGTGCAGGGTACTTCAAGGATGAGGCAATCGCATTACTTTGAGATTTCTTCAGTCTGAACACAAGCTTTCGGCCAGGTTCAGATGTACTGCAGGCGCAGCTCCTTTTTGCGTCAATTACACATTTCTGATTTGCTCCGCCATCTTGATTTGCCTCATTATCACACACAGAGGAGTTCATTTTAATAATTTTGCTCATTACCATGTCATTCTGTGGCAACTAGCATATACTGTACCCCACCATGTTGCCCTGGCCTGGCTAGTTCGTGGAGCTTGTTTTTCTGAAACATATGCACCTTGCACATGGTTGCTCATTGCTGAAGTTTTCTGAATATGGAAGTATGTTTCACAGCTAATTCTGGGACATCTCATTTTCAAACTGCAACTTAGGAATTACTGTTACTTTTCTCAGGACACTTTTATTTTATTTTTATTTTTACATTTGATTACCGGGAAAGTCTGACTGGACGGAATGTTCATTTTCAGCAGAGGCCTGGGGAGAAAATAAGTTATTTTTTAAACAAACAGTCAAGTAGTATGGTCTTCATATGAATGTTCTTTTCTTGCATAGAAGTATAGATTGTCAGTCCAAGATGAATTCATCAAGCATGTAAGTCCAATCCAGGCCTCATTCTCACATGCATACACTATGTTAAACTTTTTTCTCAAGTCTGTTATAATTGTAACCCAAAATAATGGAACTCTGTTTGCTCTCTTTAAGTGTGTATAGAGTGTTGTTTAATCTTTTTTCCCACATTAATAATAAAATTTCAGTTCTTGGTAAAATGTAGAGAATGACTACTGCTTGGGTCATTTCAATGGTCATCCTGGAATTTCTGCTAGGCTGGATATGTGCTAAAAGGGGGTAAGCCATAGTACTGCTATTATGGTTGCTGCTAAACAGGATCACATCAGAGGCAGAAAAGATTGAAATTGTTTCAGACAAATATCTATTTCAAGAATATGCTTCAGAAATTATAACTATCTGAACATGAGCAGTAACAGCACCCCAACTTCAAATGCTATTTATAATTTAATTTAATTTATATTTTCTTTATGCAGACTGGGATTGCTCACAATGAATGTTGCCTCTATACTGTTACAGTCAATAATCTGTCTCATATTTTGTCTGACACCTGTCACTAATCTAGTCTGCAAATTGCCATCTCTTGTTTTTCAGATCCATGTTTGAATCTAGGTTTCTGATTATCTTTTCTACTTAGCTTACACTGCTGACTTGTGTAATGGATTTATTGCCCTTCATTGTTGACTATTTGTCGAGCTCAAAGCAGACACACTTAATTGTTTAGTCTGTAAATTAAACTGCACATTATCAGGGCAGTAAATAATAGCTAGAAAAACACTGGCAGCTCTGTTTCTCTTCTCTGGCTTTTGTAATGCCTTTTTGCCATTGGTTCAAAGGTATGATGTACAAGCTTAGTGTCTATTGGCTATTGTGGAATTTGATGCCCCAGATTGCATGTTAGAACTTACTGGTGCCCATGTAGCTGCCCAGTTGTTTAAAGTAAGAAGTGATGAGCTGAGATTGAGATGGGAGTTTAATCCACAGATGTGGGAGTCTGTGAGATATGACTTGTCATGTTTCATGGTATAATTGCTATTAATTTTTATTGAGACTTATTATCCTCTTCTTTTCAGGTCAGCATTGGATATTATTTGAACAGAGTTTTAAATGTCTAAGTTTTGTTTAACGCTGGAGTCAAATTATGCACTATAGTTAGCATGTATGCTTCTCCATTTACGTTGAATGATGTGTTTCCACAGTTATTTTATGCTTTATCTCATATCTGAATTACAATGGCATTTGGCCATACTTTGCAAAAGCGAAAATAGTGCAGTGTTTTCATTCTTACCCTTTTCTTATTTATAGCAAAACCACAGCTATTAACAAGCAGGAAAGCAAGGCTCAGCAGTTGTAAAATCCACAAGTCTTTATTAAAAGTTAACGGTTTCGCAGTGTTCACCACCGCTTCATCAGACTTCTGAAGTGGCGGTGAACACTGCAAAAGTTCTAATTTTTAATAAAGACTTGTGGATTTTACAACTGCTGAGCCTTGCCTTTCCTGCCCATTACTAGCTGTGGTTTTGCTTGGAATTTTGTTTGGGTCTGCTGCTGGAACACACTCACTGCTTTTGTTTTTTTTCTGCTTTTTCTTATTTCTAGATCTTGAAGCTTCAGGGTACATTCCACATGCCCAAACTGTCAAGCAGCTTGAGCTGAGCAGATAAATTCCCTTTTGGGAAAAAACAACTTCCATTTTCTTATTTTTTACTGGCGTTTTATTACTTTCCTCTAAAGGAAAGTTATTTTAAAGCTAGAAGTGTTGCGTTTTAATGGATTGTCTTAAGACAGTAGTAACATACCTTTAGACAGAGCACTGATTGTTTCTGTCAGTGTAAAAGTAGTGTTATCTAACTGATAAATTATTTTCTGTGAAGAAATTGTGTTTAGTTTAAGGTTGTGGGGCTGCCATAGTGTTGAAAGAATTTTTTTCTGTGTTTTTTGTGTCAAAATAAAGTAACTTTTAGTGGACTGGTAGTTTTACTGGCTTTGTTGCTTGTTTTCCCTAGGATAGATGGACCATTTTTGGCTTGACCATGGAACAGGTTGTCACTCCTATGTTCGGTCCTCTTCTAGCCACAAAAATAAAAATTTAAGCAAAAAGCCTTTGCTACCACAGCAGGCTAGTAGTTTGCCTCAGCCACAGGTGAATGACTATGCTGTGGCAATTTGTTGTTTGTTAGACCACTCATCTTTTACCTCAGATTCCTCTGGTGTAGCACCTACAACCACTATGGACCAGGGGATAGCTATGTCCTTTATGACTGTTGGGGTCCCCTCAGTGGGCAAGGGAAAAAGTACAGTTGTGTATACTTACCATAAATGTAGCTGTTCGAGTGTATTCACTGTTGCAGTCATTATATTTGGGTTATCTGCTTGCAGTAGCCCTCAGTCGGCCTGATTAACAAAGTATTGGGTCCTGTGTTGGATTCTGTTCCTTTTTCCATGATTTCAGGTCGTCAGGGGTATAAAACATGCAGCCGATGTCATTACAACAGTTTTTCTTGCCCCAGATGTCAGGTGCCCCCCTAATGGGAAGCAATTAAAACTATAATTACAAGGATATACCTCCAACAAAAAAGCAAATACACCAAAAAGCTTTTTGAGCATAGTAAGCGAGAATAGAGGTATAGCCAAAAGAAGAAATGGGGGCTGGAGGGAGGGTAACCAGGACTGCAACAGTGAATACACTCGAACATCTACATTTATGGTAAGTGTACACAACTGTACTATGTTCTTCGTGTTTCACTGTTGCAGTCATTACATTTGGGTAAATTCCCAAAGCTCGGGCTGGGGGGAGGAATTTAAATAGAATTAGGACCAGCTATAAGGCCCTGCAAGACTGCAGTGGCAAAGCCAGCTCTGGATTTAGAGAAAATTGGCAAATGATAATGCTTGGTGAAAGTATGTACAGAACTCCAGGTAGCAGCTTCTAGGATGTCACTGGTAGGGACGCTCCTGAGAAAGGCTGCAGAGGTAGATGCAGCCCTGTTTGAATGGGGTCTGATGCCCTGTGGGATAGGTTTTCCATGGTGCTTATAGCAGAAATGAATGCAGTGGCCTATCCATTTTGAAAAGGTTTGCTTTGAAATAGCTTTCCCCTCTGTCCCTGCAGCAAATGCCACCAGCAGTTGTTCAGATTTCCTTTGAGTTTTAGTCCTGTCCAAGTAGAATCTAAGTTGTCTGTGCACATCTAAGGAGTGCAGTATTTGTTCCCCTTTGTTCTGTGGGTTAGGAAAGAAGGTAGGCAAATGAATGGACTGATTAAGAGCCACACTGGATACCACCTTGGGCATGAAGGAGGGATTTGTTCTGAGGGACATCCTATCCGCATGAAAGATGATGAAAGGCTCCACTGCCATAAGGGCCTGTAATTCAAATACCCTTCTTGCAGAAGTGATTGCTAAAAGGAAAGCTGTTTTCCAGGAAAGGAATTTAAAGTCTGCAGTAGCAGCTGGCTCGAAAGGAGGAAGAATGAGTTTCTCCAAGACAAAGTTAAGGTCCCAGGCTGGAGTTGGAGCTCTCTTGGGTTGCCTTAAATTTTTGGCCCCTCTGAGGAACTGCTTGAGCAGTGGGTGAGAGAAGACGGGAGGCTCTGTACTATAATGAGCTGAAATGGCTGAGGCGTGAATTTTGATGGAGTTAAAGGACAAGCCCTTATGAAGCATCTCAGTCAAGTATCGTAGAATCTGAGGTAAATTGGGCACTGCTGCACTCATCCCTTGAGATTGATTCCAGGCACAAAATTTTTTTCATTTTGCAGCATAAGATTTTCTAGTACTAGGCCTCCTTGCCTCTAAAATGATATCCATCACTGATTTATTGAGGTATGGTAAAGGAGAGATTAGGTAATTAGCCAGGCTGCTAGGTTCAGGTTTTGCAGCTGATGGTGTAGAATCTGGCTCTCCTGCTGAGACAAAGGGAAGGAGTCTGAGGCAGGTGCCATGGGGCCAAGCATGACACACTATGCAAGAGGGGGTACCAGTGTTGGCATGGCCAGTAATGTGCAATTAAACTCATCCTTGGCTTGTCCTGTTTGATCTTTAGTAGTACCTTGGAGAGCAGAGGCAGAGGAGGAAAGGCATGAACTGTTTTTTCCAGCTGAAGGACAGAGCATCCACTTTCCAAGCTAGCTTGTGGGGAATCCTTGTGCAAAATTTGTCCAATTGATGGTTCTGGGGGTAGGCAAACAGGTCTATATCTGGGCTCCCCATTTGCTTGTCAACATGCTGAAAATCCTTGGTTCTAGTTTCCACTTGTGTGGGTCCATGAGGTTTCTGCTTAGGCCATCAGCCAGTGTATTTAGTTTTCCTGGCAGGAATTGAGCTTGTAGATTCACTTGGTAGCTCAAGGCTGTGTTCCACAATCCCATAGCTAGTCTGCAGAGGGGGTAAGAATTTGTACCCCCCTGCTTGTTTATGTACCACATGACAGTGGTGTTGTCCATCTTTACCATTAGTTGTCCTGGAAGAATATGGTCCTTGAAGGCTGTCAGAGCATTCTGTGCAGCTAACATTTCCTTTTGATTTATGTGCAGGTGCATTTGACTTGGGTTCCATTTGCCCTGAATGCACTTCCCTGCCAGGTGAGCCCCCCATGCATAGTCTGATGCATCTGTTGTTAAGGTTTGAGTGGCAGGGGGTAGTGTGAATGGTAGTCCTCTGTTTTGGTGGCAGGCCTCTGCCCACCAAAGGAACTCTAGGTGTAGGTAAGGTATGATAGGAATCATTGCTTCTAGATCCTGTGAATGTTGACACCATAGGCTTTTGAGATACCAGTGTAGTTTCCTCATATGCAGCCTTGCATATGGAATTAGAAGAAAGCAGGAGGCCATGAAACCCAAGGCTTGCAGTATTTGCCTTGCAGATAGCTGGGTTTTTGTGGCCACTTGTTTGAAGTAGGTTGTCAAATAAATCTGTTTGTCTGGCGTGAGGAAAGCCATCTGGAAAATTGTATTCAAGCTTGCTCCCAGGAATATAATTTGTTGACAGGATAACAGGTGTGATTTCTTTTCATTTATTGTGTACTTCAGACAAGTCAGCACCCTTTGAACAAAGGCCAGATGATTCAAAATTATGTCCTGGCTTTCCGCCTGAATTAGACAATCGTCCAGGTATGGGTATATTTGAATATTTCTTTGCCTGTAAAATGCAATGACTGGAGCTAGGCACTTTGTGAATACCATGAGTACAGTAGATAAGCCAAAGGGCAGTGCAGAAAACTGATAGTGGATGTAGCCTGCTTTGAAGCGTAGGTATCTTCTGCAAGACTCTCTGATAGGGATGTGCAGGTATGCTTCTTTTTAAGTCTAGTGTTGCCAACCATGCATCTTTGCCTAGCATAGCAAGTAGCTAGTGAAGAGTCAGCATTTTTAATTTTGGAATCACCAGAAAGGTGTTTAGAGTAGAAAGGTCCAGGATAGGACGCCATGTATTGCCTTTTCTGGGTACCAGGAAAGGTCTCGAATAGAAACCTTATCCCTTTTCCTCTTCTGTTACCAACTGAATAGCCCCCATGCTTAAGAGAGAGAGTACTTGATTTTGGGCCTCTGCCCACTGATTTGGGGGTAGATCTCGCCACCCACTTGGCTTTGGTAACGTGTGGAAGTGAAATCTGTATCCCTGGGACACTATATTTAAAACCCATTTGTCCTTGGTAATGAATTCCCAGTTTTTGACCTGCATACCAATCTTTCCGCCTAAAGGAGCATTCAGTTGAGAAGTGCTTGGAAGTTTTAAAAGTAAGTCATTGAGACAGTTTTCCATAGGGGGGAGTCTTACTACTCCCAGATTTGGGTGTGGAAAACCCCCACTGCTTAGTCTTGTGTGTCCCCTGGGACTGAAATCTGAGGTTTCTGCTGTGTCTGGGTTTGGCTTGAAAAGACCTGGAAGGGGTAGGAAAGGACCAATTCTTAGAGGGCCAATGTCTACTAAATCTAGGAGACTGAACTTGCAAGAAATCTTTAACAGTTTGCATAGATTTAGCCTTATTTTCTATCTTATTAAGAACTTCCTCAGCTTTGTTGCCAAACAGGCGGTCCTGATTTAAAGGAGCATCCAACAGTTTAGCTTTAACATGATCAGGCAAAGATTGCTCCTTAAGCCAATCATGCCTTCTGAGCACAGACCCAGTAACAGCAGCCCTGCAAGAGGCCTCTGAGGAATCAGATCCACATTGCAAGGTATGTTTACCAACCTGTTCAGCAGAATGCATTAAATCTTGTAATTATTTATTTTCAGCACAGTCAGGAATCAACATCATTTTCTGTTTAAGCAACCTAATAACATGTTGTTGATACTTTAACATATGAAACTGGCAGTTTAAAGCCCTAATGGCCAAGGTTGCAGAAGTGTAAACCTTCTTACCCCATTTATCCAGTGCCCTGGAGTCTCCATCAGAAGGGGTAAGATTTTTAGCAGTAGAAGACCTTGGGTCCCTGTGAAATAGTCTCTGGATCCGCAGTAAGATTTTTAAAAATACATTTATGTGAATCAGGAACCCTGTAATATATGTCAGGTTTTCTGGGAGCAGCAGGCAAAGAATCAGGGGCCAAACTAGATTCTGAAAAGGCATCATCAACAATGTCTATCACAGGAGTTATAGCTAAAGGCCAACGCTGAGGCAGGAATAAGAAATCCGTAAACCTCTTTTTTGAATCAGAAAAATCCTGGCTTTCCCAGTGGAAATGCTCCCTTAGAGTATGTAAGGTTTCACCAAAAGAAAAATCCTCTTGAGTGGAAGCAGAGGCAATAGAATCCTCTGCATCAAAATCCTCATAAATAGATAAGGGAAAATCCAGATCATCAGAAGAATCAGAAAAATCAGAATCCTGGTCAGAAGATTCATAAACAACTTCAGCCCTATGTCTCTTAGAAGGGGGAGGTTGGCTTCCCCTGATTAAAGTTATAAGATCTTCAGCCATTCTTATCATTTGTTTTTTAGGCATAGAGGCCTGAGCATGCGGCCTGGGCGTCGGTTTCTTTGGCATGGTTCAAGATTTAGGACTAAATGAAGAAGGAGACATTGGTTTAATATGCAAGTCCATAGGCCTGAATACACCCTCAGAAGCTGGTACCTGCACAGCGGCTCCGGACCCATCCTAGGTAGAGACATCCGCAGGTTCCACAGTTGAAGCATCTCGCGGCATACCGGACTCCAAATGGGTCTCAGTAGAGGCCTGCGAATCAGAAGTAGCAGGTATCAAGGGCTGCAAAAGCGGCTCACTGAGTACCGGTGAACTGGCGACTGGCTTAGGAGAAGCGTTGTCGGCAGCTTTGGACCTAGGCAGCCTGTCTCTGTCTTTATCTGTGCATTTTTTTAAATCCCGGTAGTCGGGTGGCTAACTGATGACATTTCTGGATAATTAAACTGAGAACCAAAATATTTAGAGGCAAAAATATACCGACGACGGATAGTGGGTTGATTAAATAAAGCACAAAACCGACAGCAAGGTATGTCGTGGTCAGGGCCCAGGCAAGGAACACAGTACGAATGAAAATCTTTGTGAGGTATTTGCTTTCCACAAGTAATGCAGTTATTAACTTTTACTGACATCAGTAAGGAGCAAGAACAAGTTTCCCCAATGGAGTACTTAGCTTTAGTTGAAGACTTTGGTTCTGAAACTCAAAAATGAAAATTTCAGGAGTCGGCCGACCAGCACTTGCGAAGTGCTTCTGCTTCGGGCACCGTGCGGCCAGAAAGACTGATGTAATGATGTTGGCTACATGTTTTATACCCCTAACAACCTGACATCATGGAAGAAGGGACAGCATCTGACGCAGGACCCAACACTTTGTTAATCAGGCCGACTGAGGGCTACTGCAAGCAGATAACCCAAATGTAATGACTGCAACAGTGAAAGTCGAAGAACATCCACTCTTGTTGGTTCTGGGAGTGGGAATAGGGAAAATTTCCCGCTTGTGTCAGAATGCTGTGCCCATTCCTGGGAAAGCAGTGACTACCATTAGTAATATGGTTGTCTCCATTTTTCCTGTCAAAAAGAAACAGAAAACCAAGCATTCATCTACTTCTCCTCAAATTTCTTTGGATAGGAGTAGTTTAGTGGGACAGGACCAGGGTTTAATTCTGAGTATTGATCCTTCTTGTAGAGTAATTTCCAGTAAAAGGAAGTGGGATGCCTCCTTTCCTGAAGAGATTCAAAATTCTGAACAGGAAGATGCAGGGATGGACTCAGGGTTTTGTCCTTAGACTTATGATTCAGTCTCAGAGGAGAGCTCTCTTTCTGATTCTCCCTGATTCTCTGAGACTATTGCTAGAATGTCCCAGTGTTTTCAGTGGGAGAAACTGAGGTTTCTCAGTCCCTCAAAAAATACTATGAGTTGTTACAGAAGGATTTTTCAGAACCTACACCCATTCCTCCTTTCTTGCCTACTTTAGACGATATGTATCTTAATGCCTGCAATTTTCCTGATAGTCAGCCAGCTGTCCTTAAAAAGGCAGATAAGATGTATAAAGTTCCTCAGTCTTTTAAATTTTTATACATTATTCCCAAATCTGACCCAGTAGTTATAGCATTAGTTGACTCCTCTGCTGCTAAGCACTTAGTTAATTCCAATCCTATTCTTTCTAATACAAATGGAAAAATTATTGATGGGTATGGGAAAAAGTGTATACACTTGGAACTTTGAATTTCAGAATTTTAAATTGCCAGGCTTATATGTTAAAGTATTCTGACAGATTGTGAAAGTATGAGGAATGTTTTATCTACAGTTTTTTTATTCTTGTGAAGAAAAGTTTGCTTTATATAACTTAGCTTCTTCTATTGCACAGGTCACAACTCATTGTTTGCAGTGTATATACAACTGTGTTGATACTTCTTCAAGAGCTATGGCCACTGGTATGGTTTTAAGAAGATTTGCTTGTCTGCATTCTTAGAACCTTCCATATGATCTTAAAAATTAGATTTTAAATTCTCCCATGGATAGAGATTTAGTGCACAGTTGATCAAAAAGTGTGATGGAAGGGCAAGCTGATCCAGGGAGTATCTAAGATTTTTCATAAGTTCATAGGTGTTTACTAGGCTAACAACCACAAGGACCTTTTTAAACCAAGTCATGCATCCCAAACCTCTGACAAGTTATGATACCCTTGATAAGTGTAAGCATGGGCCTGGGAGATGAACCCTTTACAGGTTACCTGTGTCCATAAGAGACATAGGTGCCAAACCAGGGATGAATTTCCAGTTTCCCATCCAGTTGTCCAAGTTGCACTTGAATTGGGTTAGGGAGGAACTTTGCCTCACATGGATGGGGAGCCTGTTCCATAGATGGAGTACATACCTATCTCTCCAGCAGGTCCTATTTATATCAAAGGCAAGGTTTAAGTCTTTAGAATGGGTAATTCTGGTGCTGTTTGTTTAGTGGATATGCAGGAGGTCCATCAGAGTGAGGTCTGACAATGCCTTGTATGCCAGACATAGATTTCCCATAAAAAGCCTGTAGGAGATAGAATACAGGGATAGGGCCTTGAGGCGTTCTGCATAGCACCTTTCATCCATCCTTTTTCAAGTTGCCCAAGGGATTTTCTTTCTCCTCATCCAATTTCAGCAAAAAAACAGAATAAACATTCTCAACAGAATTGAGGTAAACAGGCTTTTAAGAAGAAGTGGCAATGAAGTTCCAAAAAGAAGTCTCAAACCTCCCAAAACCAAGGACATTCCAACACATCTGAATGACTATTATAGAGACCTCCTGACCCCCTACAACCATGACCCTCTTTCTCTTCCAGAAAGTCTGAATCTCCATTTTTCTTTTTGGCAACAGATTGTTCAGACAAATGGATTCTGAAAATCATTCATTGGGGTTATAGATGGCAACAGGAGGAAATTCCTCCTTTCCAAGCGGTCGTTCCTCATCCTGCAGCTTAAACTCTTTTGTTTCCATCTGTTTGTCATCACTTGCTGTCACAAGGAGTGATAGAACCAGTTCTTCCTTACCAGTTGGGCAAGGGGTTTTATTCAAGGATGTTCCTAGTCCCAAAGAAAGAAAACACTTGGAGACTAGTTCTGGATCTTTCTTTTCTAAACCTGTTTTTGATAGTGGCCAAAATTAAAATTATGCCACGTCACAACCTTCATTGCCTCTTCTTCCTTTTTCAAGTTTCCTGGCAGCACTAGACTTAAAAGATGCCTATCATCACATCCCTATTCATCCAGACTTCAGGTGTTTCTTAAGGATTTGTGTGTCTAGATCATGTTATCAGTTCTCTGCCTTACTCTTTGGACTATCCACTGCACCAAGAATGTTCATAAAGTCTCTAGCTTCAGTTACAGCTCATTGCAGGCTACATGATATCCACATTTTTCCATAGTTAAATAACTTGCTTATCTTTGCAGAGTCTTTTTCAAAGTGTCATGAATTTCTGTTTTGGGTGAGTGATCTCTTGCATAAGCTGGGACTCCAAGAGAACATTCAAAAGTCTTTTTTGACTCTCACACAGGATTGTGTTGCTGTGATGTCAACTAGGCACCTCATTTCAAAGAACTTCACTTCCACAGGAAAAAAATAGATCTTTATTTAGATCCCTTTCTAAGTTTTTCCACTCAGACTTCAGTTACTATGAGGTAATACTTCTTTATTTTGGGTCCCATGGCATCTATGATTGTTGTGATACCACTGGCAAAGCTCCACATGAGAAAGATAGAGTGGTATCTGAAGTCTCTTTGGTTCCAGCATCAACATCCTTTATCTTTTCAAATCCCAGTACTAGGGTTTTTCAGAAGAGAAAGCACTTGGTGGAGACAACAGATATCTTTAAATCAAGGTCTCCCCCTTTCCCTCCCTCCTCCAAAGCAGTCAATCAACACAGATGCTTCAGATTTTGCTTTTGGAGCAGTTTCAGAAGAGATAAAAGTGCAGGGGGCCCGGGACACCAAGGAGGACAGATGCAAGCACATAAATATCAAGGAGATGCCTGCCTTGATGGAGGCCCTCAATTCGCTGAACTACCTTTCATCCCTGAGATCTCTTCAAGTTGTTACAGACAATGCCACAGTGATGTGGTACATCAACAAGCAAGGGGAACCAGGTGGTACCCCCTTTGCAGACTAACTATGCTAGCTTGGAATATAGCTTCTCAGCAAGATCTTACTCTACAGACATTCTACATTCCATCAGAGCAAAAGTGTGTAGCAGACAAACTGAGCATGAGCAGGGTAGACCCTCACAAATGGAAACCAGATCTGGGGGTCTTCCAAGATTTGATCCATCTGTGGGGGAATTCCTCAAGTTGACCTCTTTGCTTCCTGTTTGAACAATCAACTGGCAAAATTTTGTTCCAGTAGTCAATGCAAAAAGGCCTGGAAGACAGATGCCTTTTCTTTTCTTTGGACAGGAATGTTTCTGTATGCCTTTCTACCCTTTCCACTAAGATCCAGGTTACTTCCGAAGGTTCAGAAAGAATACGCCAAGATCATTGTGGTGACTCCCTTCTGGGCTAGACAACCATGGTTCTTTTGGAAATGACCATGGGGTAATTACCACACGCTTCCTCTCAGAATGGATCTACTCACACAAGAACAGGGGTGTTTGATACAGCCCAACATCAATCATGTTCAGATGACTGCTTGGATGATGGGGTCTTAATTCCTTTTAGGCACCTGTTTTCTGAGGATGTGCAGCAGGTACTAATGGAGGCAAGAAAGCCTGCTACTAGCAAATTGTATATTAGAAAATGGAAGAGGTTTTCTAACATGACCAGCACCCATTCAGGGCTACTTGTTCTCTGTTTTTATAATGCTTGTGTGAGTTACTATCCTATGTTCTTTCTTATTCCTCTATCGAGGTTCATTTATCAGCCATTTCAGCATGTCTGCTCTTGGATCTTCCTCTTTCAATGCCTTCTCATATCAAAATGTTTTTGAAAGGGGTTTTGCATAAGAGACCTCCAAGTAAACTGGTGGCTCCTCCTTGGGATCTTAATATTGTGGTATAGAAGCTGACACTTGCTCTACTTGAACCAGCTAATCTGGTTCACTTGAGGTTCTTAACATGGAAACAATTTTACTGGTTACTCTGACATCTGGAAGAAGGGTATCTGAGTTGCAAGCTTTTATGGTGAGTCAACCCTGCCACATATTCTACAAGGACAGGGTTTTTTTGATAATCAGTCCTACTGCAGCAGTGATTATTTGAACATCTACTGTTATGCCAAGTTCAGGTTTTCTAACTGTACTTTTCCTATTTCTTAATAACAAGGTTTCCAGTAATAAACCAAATCTTAATGTCAAAGTTATTTCTGTATTCTGCTGAGGTCTTTTACAACTACATCTAGTACAATGCACTATTGACACACAAATCATCATTCTAACTGTTCCTTATCAGAAATTAAGTTTCCTAACTTCAAATGCAGATTGTGGCATGACTTTTATAATCCTTGAATATCCTGCTGATAAGGTCACTAATGGTGCAGGCTGGAATATAATACCCGTATTTAATTTGAGATTAGCCATAAAGTAATGCCAGAGCCAGAATCTGTAAATGAAGTTAGAAAAATCTTTATTTCTCAACTAATTCAAAATCAGCACCATTGATCATTTGACATTGCAGTATAATATATGATTTGGAACTGCATGCTGGGTACTGTACTTGCATTACATGGCTATTAGCTGCATACAGCATGCCAAGTGATCATACATCATTCACACAGTTTAGTTTACCTCTCATCTCCTTTATTGACTTATTTAACTCAATTGTTCAAAGGCCTTAACACTGAAATATTTCTTCCATCCCAGTCTGCTAGGGAGGATGCATTTTACCATGTGTGGATTATGCTAATACTTCATGACTGAAATCCTGAATCTGTGCTATAATGGTTCATCTTTTATAGCTACTTCAAGCAATCAGACTCCAGGAATATTTATAGAGGTATAGTCACTTTCCCAAGGGAATGTTTTCAGATAAATTTATTGCAAGGAAATACATGCACTTGCATCCTTATCTAGAAAAAGGGACCCTCGTGTATCTGCATTTGTCTGCTTCTAAATCCGTACAACATAGATAATATTTGTCTCAGCACTCTGTGCTTCAGGATTTGCTTGGTTCTCAAGTTGAATGTATACAGCACGGAAACACTTTCAAATAGCACAGCATCCTGTGTATGTCTCAAGAAAAATTCCAGTTGAAGAATGTCTTGGGCTGTCATTTTAAATGTCTTTTTTGTTAATTCTTGCAGCAGTATTGCTTTAGCCCACTGCCTTACCTTAGTCATACATGCTTACCCTAACCTTGACACTCCCCCTACTCCTAATCCTAACCTTGCACATTAACTTATGAAAATCCCTTCCCCTAACAGTACCACTACATTAGAAGGTTGCACACACACCCCCACACACACACACACACACACACACACACACACACACACACACACACACACACACACACACACACTCTCTCCGCAAAATGTATCCTCAGCTTTTGACAACCTCATACAGAGTATATACAGGCATTGGAACATCTTGCAATATGATCATGAAATATCTGACATTATTCCTAACAAATGCCTTTTTTCTTTTAGAAAAGGCAGGAATTTAAGTAGTTGCTTTAATCATTATAAACATACGCATGAGCATGGCAATTTGGAACCGATTCAGACTACACTCACAGGTAGTATTCCTTTAGATTGTTACCCCTGTGGTCATTGTGTTAACTGTAACAAAATATGCAAAACAAAGCAATTTTCTAGCAAAAATTCTCCCATAGTGTATGATATTAGGTTTTTTGCTAATTGCAGTACAGATTGGGTTATTTACCTGGCTACATGCACATGTGGGGCATTTTATGTGGGACAAACGTCCAGACCATTAAGACTTAGGATCTCAGAACACATCAGTAATATTAAGAAGGGCAGAGTACATAATGCTCTATTCAAACATCAGGTAGTTCATCCAACTGCTAACTTTTTATTCACCATAATTGACATTATTAAGGGTAATAAACAAAACAAAACTGGCTGGCGTTCTTTACTTAGTTCCAAAGAGAAAAAAAATGGATCATTAAGTTAGGTGGTTTATTTCCACCAGGATTAAATGAGCAGTTTTAGGCGTAACCAATCACATTCTTTTGTTGGGTATTCACCAGGATTCTGTCTGCTGGCTGTCCTTGAATTTTTGCTTACTTATTTTAAGCCGTGCAGTTGCCTCCGCGCAGGAAGTTTCCTTTTACTGATAAACCTCACTTGGCAAAGAATGCATTCGATCTAGTTATGCCCTTGAACACACAGTTAAACAAGCTGCAGTTTGACTGTGTCCATCAACCAATATATAGATATATATATCTAGAGAGAGAGAGAGAGATACAACATTTCATAATTTGGCTGCACATCATTGCATATCATTGCAAACAGATCTGTGAAAATGTAACTGTTAAATCCTAGTTTCTGTATGAGCTAAATTTCATTCCTGAGCAGGTCATAATCATATGAGATAGTGGGTTCCAGATCTACAAGAGATAGCTCGTGAACTATTATCTGAATGACAGTTTAACCCACATTATACTGATGTATGGAAGGAGGAGAAGAGGAGGAAGGCATGGCCGAAGGCAGGAAGACAGGAGAAAGGCTAGGACTGTGGTAGTCAGGGTCGGAACTTTGAATGTTGGCAATATGACTGGCATAGGGAGAGAGCTAGCTGATATGATGGGCAGAAGGAAGGTTAGTATATTGTGTGTGCAAGAGACCAGATGGAAGAGGAGTAAGGCTAGATGTATCAGAGGTGGGTTCAAATTGTTTTATCATGGATGGGAGGAGAAATGGCGTAGGAGTTATCCTGAAGGAACAGTATACCAAGAGTGTTTGGAGGTGAAAAGAGTGTCGGATAGAGTGATGTTTATGAAGCTGGAAATTGATGGTGTAATGATGAATGTTGTTTGTGCATATGCTCCACAAGTTAGGTGTGCAATGGATGAGAAAGAAACATTTTGGAGTGAGTTGGATGAAGTGGTGATGACTGTACCCAAGGGTGAGAGAGTGGTGATTGGAGCAGATTTCAATGGGCATGTTGGTGAAGGGAACAGAGGGGATGAGGAAGTGATGGGTAGGTATAGTGTTAAGCAAAGGAATGCAGAAGGTCAGATGGTAGTGGATTTTGCAAAAAAGATGGACATGGCTTTGGTGAATACGTATTTTAACAAGAGGGAGGAGCATAGGGTGACATATAAGAGTGGAGGAAGATACACACAAGTGGATTATATGTTATACAGGAGGGGGAGTTTGAAGGAGATTGGAGACTGTAAAGTGGTGACCGGGGAAAGTGTAGTTAGGCAGCATAGGATGGTGGTTTGTAGGATGACGTTGGTGATCAAGAAGAGGAGGAGGAGTGTGAGGGCAGCACCAAGGATCAAATGGTGGAAATTGAAAAAGGGTAATTGTGAGGTGGAGTTCAGGGAAGAGTTAAGACAGGCATTGGGTGGCAGTGAAGAGTTACCGAATAGCTGGGTAACAACAGCAGAGCTAGTAAGGGAGATGGCTAGAAAGGTGCTTGGTGTGACATCTGGACAGAGGAAGGACGGCAAGGAGACATGGTGATTGAATGAGCAAGTACAGGAGAGTATACAGAAAAAGAGGTTGACAAAGAAGAAGTGGGATTATCAAAGAGATGAAGAAAGTACACAGGAGTATAAGGAGATGAGGTGCATTGCAAAGAGAGAGGTGGCAAAGGCTAAGAATAAGGCATATGAAGAGTTGTATAAAAGGCTGGACACTAAGGAGGGAGAAAAGGACCTATACCGATTGGCTAGACAGAGGGACCTTGCTAGGAAAGATGTGCAGCAGGTAAAGATGATAAAGGATAATGAGGGAAACATACTCACAAGTGAGGAGAGTGTGTTGAGGAGATGGAAAGAGTACTTTGAGGGGGTTGATGAATGAAGAGAATGAGAGGGAGAGAAGGTTGGATGATGTAGGGATAGTGACTCATGAAGTACAATGGATTAGCAAGGAGGAAGTAAGGATAGCTATGAAGAGAATGAAGAATGGAAAGGCTGTTGGTCCAAATGACATACCTGTGGAAGCACGGAGGTGTTTAGGTGAAATGTCAGTGGAGTTTTCAACCAGATTGTTTAATGAAATCTTAGAAAGTGAGAGGATGCCTGAGGAATGGAGAAAAAGTGTTTTGGTACCGATTTTTAAGAATAAGGGTGATGTGCAGAGCTGTAGTAACTACAGAGGGATTAAATTGATCAGTCACAGCATGAAGTTATGGGAAAGAGTAATGGAAGCTAGGTTAAGAAGGGACGTGATGATTAGTGATCAACAGTATGGTTTCATGCCCGGAAAGAGCACTACAAATGCGATGTTTGCTCTGAGAATCTTGATGGAGAAGTACAGAGAATGTCAGAAGGAGTTGCATTGTATTTTTGTAGACTTAGAGAAAGAATATGACAGGGTGCCTAGAGATGAGTTGTGGTATTGTATGAGGAAGTCAGGAGTGTCAGAGAAGTATGTAAGAGCGGTACAGGATATGTACGAGGGTAGTGTGACAGCGATGAGGTCTGCGGTGGGAGTGATAGATGCATTTAAGGTGGAGGTGGGGTTACATCAAGGATCAGCTCTGAGCCCTTTCTTATTTGCAATGGTGATGGACAGGTTGACAGACGAGATTAGACAGGAGCCCCCGTGGACTATGATGTTTGCAGATGACATTGTGATCTGTAGTGAGAGTAGGGAACAGGTGGAGGAGACCCTGGAGAGATGGAGATATGCTCTAGAAAGAAGAGGAATGAAGGTCAGCAGGACTAAGACAGAATATATGTGTGTGAATGAGAGGGAGGATAGAGGAATGGTGAGGATGCAAGGAGTAGAGGTGGCAAAGGTGGATGAGTTTAAATACTTGGGGTCAATAGTTCAGAGTAATGGTGAGTGTGGAAGAGAGGTGGGAACCTGTCAAAGAAGTGACACTTTTTTAATATTAGTACTGCTAACTTGAGCAGCTGACAAAATAAAAGAATCTACATGCATTTCTGAAATAAAAGTAATCTATAACTCTGATTATTACAGTTATTTCTTAATTGTAAGCCCTCCACGTTTTCTTCCAAAATTGCCATTTTACGGCAGGATTATTAGGGGAAGCGCAACATTTTGAGCCAAAATCGGGGACAGTTGAGAGGTTTGGATATGCCTAATTCTATAAAGCAATTTATTTGCATGCACCTCTCAACCTGTTAATGCAGGAAACCTAGACAAGGCTAAATATACTGAGAGAACATATAAATAGTACTATAAATTGTTGTATAAACTGAGACAATTGATAGAATAACAGGTCTTGCTTTAGCATGCATTTTTCTGAAAGTTATGAAGTCTGAAACTCAGTGTCTGTCATTATTTAGTGACTTATTTCCTAAATTATTTGCCAGAAAACCACACATTTTATGAGGAACAAACCAAAAATAAGAAGCAAAAATCTATTCATTCTGTGAAAATCTGAACAGTTGAGAGGTATAGTTCAGCAGGGCTGTCTTTGAGTTTGCCGCCCTTCCCCCTCACAAAATCAGGGTTGAATGGAGCCTCCCCCCTGCAGCCATTCCAATGAACCATTACTTGGCTATTTCACCCCATTTACCATAAACACTAATGTACATACTGCTTTACTTCTATGATGATTTGGACTTCATTTGAAAGTTTTATTTTGCATTTTACAGCACAAACACTAAGACATCTGCTAAATAAAGCAATGCAATCTCACAATGAAAACAGACTTAGCATTAAAACTTCTCTGCCCTTGAAACTCACATTCATTGAAACAGCATTGAAACCCACATTCAAAGAAAATACATTTTGCCAGTGTCAGATAAAGATTAACTTTGGGCTGTTTTCAAATCATAGGCCCCTTGCACACGAAACATACACGTGGTCTTTGATACACCTTCCTGATTATATTAAATTATATTCCTTGTACAATATAGTACAGTTGTTAGAGGGCATTTTAAATTAGTACAGTATCAGCAATGCATCTACGTACTGTGGGAGTAGAACCCACAGCCTTCTGCATCATAAGCAAGTATTCTACCGATTGTGCTATTAACAACACTAGCAGACTTGGCATAAGCAGCACTAAACTTCTGTTCCCCATCAACTCTCAGTTTCTTGTAAAATCTACTTGACACTCAGCTGCATCTCTGAACTTTGCAGCACAAGAAATCTGGAAAAATCCAAAATTTGGGGGGGGGGGGGAGTGCAAAAGACCAAAAAACAGGGACACATTTTAAACATTGCTTGTATAATGTTGGAAAGTTGTTAGAATAAAATGCTATGTTATCACCATACATTTCATTGCCAGCTATTGAACCCAGGACCCTGTGCAAAACAGTCAGAGTAACATACCACTATGCCAAATCATCTGTTTTAGGAAAGGAAGCAAGACTGAAACTTAAATGGCTACCATTTAGTGAATTCAGTTCTCACCATAGCTGTCAACATCTTAGCACAAAACACCTGAACAAAGGCAGTAATGGGGGAATACAGCCCCAAACATATTCAGTGAGTTCAGTTATCACCATAGCTCTCAACCTTGGCAGAAAAAAAAATGGACAAAGCCAATAATGGGGAATACAGTCCACAAAATAGGGACAAATATCCATTGAGAACACCAGAGCAAACCCACACAAACACAGGGAGGACATGCACACTCCACACAGAAGGCACCCCAGCCAAGCATCAAACCAATCTTCAGCTGTCAGGCAACAATGCTACCACTGCACCACTGCACTACTTGCTGTGTTAAGTGCATGTTTTTCAAATGTCACTCAACCACGGGGAGGACATAAACTGTATTTGTTATCTAAGTGAAGACATCTTCCTGTGGTCTTTTTAGGCTATTATCTCAGTCACAATGTCAAGAATACTAAAAGGTAAAGGAAAAAGGAAAAAAAAAAGCAAACTCCACACAGACAATGACTCGGTTACTGGTGGTCACAACTGAACCTTGGCCATAGGAGTTATGTGGTACCACTCTTGTACTAAGAAGAGTCTGCTATATATCCGAAAATATAAAAGAAGCACTGAAGATAGTGAAAATGGGAAGGCAAGCCTTGTGCCTGCCTTGTACAGACATCCAAGAAAAAGTAGAGTACGGCATGAAAATGTGCTGAGTGAAGGGTTTGATCTTAGGATGGGGAGATTAAGTTCCATTTCAAATACAAAAGTCATATCAGTGAAATAGACCTTTTATTGGGGTATAGAAGAATCTGTAATTGCAGCTGGAGATATGGCAACAACAGACTACTATTTTGAGCATAAAATGTTATATAAATATCAAGAAGAATCATTGCATTATGCTTGGGCTGTGGATGGAGTAGACATGGAAACATCTTCCATACTTGCAAAAAAATGGAGCATTTATGGGAAATGTTTCAAGACTGAATACTGAGAATTCAGAAAAAGTTAACAAAGACATTGCAGCATATGGCAAATATCATCTATGTTGAATGTATTAAGGAAAATATGGATGGAGCGGTGTTTGGAAGTACTCTATAATTATAAATGGATAGTTAAATATCTAATGAAATTATTACACGTCCTAATATAAGTTTCATGGTTTTCAGTATTCATAATTGTATTACTTTACAGTTAAACTGAAAAAATGTTTAGATTTGATTAGTTTTTCAATATTTTTGCCATGTTGCATATACTGAATAAAGGTCCCTACGATCTCTCTACTCTTTTTTGGAGTTTTAGGTGATACAATCCTTACTAAAAGGAAAGCTGTGTCTTTCTTTCAGTGTGGTAAATTTATATTCTACAATTAAAAGGAGAAAAAAGTGGTCTGTTTAATTTTATTGTGATTCACAGAATGTGCGCAGTACTAACAACATGAAAAGCAGTGACTCACTTTATAAAGGAAGCAAATATTAACAGCAAATTATAAAAAATAAACCACAAAGATTTCAGATAGAGTCATCCCACCCTGGTGACTAGGTACAACTTTGAAAATCTTTCCTCGCCCCATAGTATTTGTTCAGTGGATGACTGATTACAAGGCTATTGTAAACTAGTTATGCAGGATAAGGGAGTAAAACAAAACACTAATACTTAATAGTATCTAATGTAAAACTACAATTCCTACCAGCATAGCATTATGAGAAAGGTTTGCTGTATGCAGGTGTCATGCATTAATGCATACCTATGTACAAAGTATGAGTATTATTCAGTTTACAACGCTTACTGTTTCACTATGAATCACAGCAGTGTTGCTAAACAAAACAGACCAATAACAGATCGCCTACATGTGAAACAAGCCCGAGGAGAAAAAAAGTCCTGTCTGACAGCATGTTAAAAATTAAGTCTGCTTTGAAAAAGAACAAGAAAGATTAGCTTTTCAGATGGAAACCTCCATATATCAAGACACAACCTTAGGGATCTCAAACATTAGAACAGAACAAAAAGAGAACAGACAACAGAGACTATTTTAGTTGATTAATTTCTTTATGTGGGCTGACTCTTCATGATCATTTTCCAGTCATGACCTGGTGTAAAAAATACAGAAACCACAGATTTTATGAGGAACAGAACAGAACAAATATGAGGCAAAAATCTGCAAATGTTTTACAAATGGCGGTGGGTAGGGAATTTAGGCCAGTTGGGCTCAAGGTACAGGGTTCAAGCCTTATTCTCTACCCACCACCATGTAGCAACTGGGGCATTTTACACACACACATGCACATGCACACTGTAATGGCCTGATTCTGTCCTCTGCAAGCTAAGTCCTCCGTAGCAGCCCAATCACCTGTCTGTCCTCCATAACAGCCCGCGCAGGCTGTTCTGGGTTTCCCCACGAGTAGGCTGGAGCCTCCAGCCTGTGGGCGATGCAGTCCAGTGTTCTTCCAGTCTGTGCGTTTGTCACTGCACAGACTTCTGGGCTGGCAGGGTGGGGTTCCCTATCCGGACTGCCTAACGAAGCAATCATGCGTGAGTGGAATTCTGGACTGCCTAACACAGCAGTCAGGAACTAAGCATGCATGCGTGGAGTTTTGGGACTCGTGAATTTTTTTTTTATTTTTTACAGTGGGGTGGACACATTTATTTTATTCTTTTTACAGGTGGGGGTGCTGCAGTTCTATAGCATGAGCTACCCCTGAGTCATATTATTTGTTACATAGATTAGTATGCAATAAATGAGACCTGAGACAAGTCTAATAAAATATTAAAAGATATATCAGAGATTACATGATCAGAGACAGTGAGGTATATCTTAGTATGAGAGAGGTATTCATATTATGGTTATATTAGGAAGAAGGATGGAGAGGAGATTATAAGGAGACTGTAGGGTAGGGTGTCTTCAGGTAGCTTAGGTGAGTAGGGAGAAAACAGAAAGAGATAGAGGAACAGTCTGCAGAGACGAAGTGGATAAGGTAAGGTAGTGGGGAAAAACAAAAGAGAGAAGTGGAGTAGGAGGTTGGAGAGGGTTGTGAAGTGTGATTTAGGTTGAAGGGGTTGAGTGAAGTGTAATGAGTAAGTTCAGATGTATTACCGTTAGAAAATATTTTAATTGTTTTAGATACTGTCGGCCTCACATTAGATTACTTTCATGAGATGGGGGCCTCTAGCACTAGTCATAATGGGCAGAGTTATAGAGTGTATGATATTGTAACATAATTGTCACTGATTGCATATTATGGCCTTACAGAGTAGGATGCCCAATTTTTACAAAGTAAAATATTACCTTATGTTGTAAATGCCTTCCGGGGGTTAATTGAACATGAGCCATCTTCAAAGGGTGGAGGATGAAGAATGAAGATTTATACAGTACTTGATTAGAGTGTAATAAGACAAAGTTGAAACAGATAAAAATCTAAACTAATCTCTTCCTTTCTTATACTTGGAAAAGCTAGAGCTGATAGAGAACCAGTACAGTCAGATCATAAGTGCATCTATTTGATTTATTTCCTTTCCAGTATGTAAAATATATGATGGGCACTACATCTAGTTTTTCTTACTCCAGCTAGAATTCATCACAGAATATCTTACAGTCAGTTGTTCACAAGAGAGCTGCTTGAGTATAACAGCTCAAAGTTTTAGTTACTGATATGGTGCTGTATGCTTCACACAATATTGCAATCTTTATTCTTAAAATGTAATATATTTTTGTTTGTTCTGATCCAGAGAAAGAACAAGACAGATTTTACTGCCTATTGATTATTACTCCATTTGATGTGTGGCAGCATTGGAGTGAGGATAATGATGTAAGTGGTTTGTGGGTTGTAGGAGTAAAGTCCCTCTATTTGGGATCCCTTGCTGAAATGCATTTTGTCTTTTTAGTGTATTCACTGTTTTTTCACTTGCTTATATTGATAAGTTTAATTATACGACTGGTCATTAATATTCCAAAATAAGCATACTAATTGGTCAGCCCAATCAGCATGCCCATTGTAAATCCGAGCATATACCAACAGAAAAAGGTCTGGTTGCCTGGACTTTTTTCCATTGTCATTCACTAACTTTTAACTGTTTTTTTTTTTTACAAAAATTAAATAAATAAAAACTGAAATCTGGACTCTGGATATAGCAGAGAGACAGGACAGAGAAAATATTAAGAAAATCAGGTACATTATTCAAAACTAAAGACATGTATCTGATTTTCCTTGTATTTCCTCCATTCTGTCTCTCTCCTACCCCTAAACTGTCGGAAATGTTTTTTTTTTTTTTAATTTAAAAAATAAGAAAAGAAAAACAGAACAATGGAAACCTTCTTTTATCCGTTGCTTCCTTTCCAAAGCACTGATGTACTGGGTATGCATGGGAATGCAAGTCCCATACGAATGCGCAGTACATAAAAAGGCAACAGGATATGTACCAGCCACAGAAGGACAGCACGGCGCCATTATACAAAGACATTATTTGAGAAAAGTATTTTTTTTCTTAAATAATGTCATTGTGTAATAGCAATAACCGACTCCGTGGTGTGGTATATTACGATTTACCCACGGTTGGCTTTATTTAATCACTAGGGCTTCACCCTCATGTTTAAACCACACCAACCATGGGTAAATCTTAATATACCACCACTGACGTCATCAGTTATTGCTTAATTACATGTGTTATGAGTATTCATGCACAAGAGCTGTCAGTTATGAGTTGTTATTGCTGAGCAATTATAATGCATGTTTGGATGTTTTGAGGACTAGTAATTGATTCATTAGAAAAGCAAACCCAAGTTGCTGGCATTGCATGGGTGAGGTATATGTGGGATAGGTTGAGCATCTCTATTTGCGTTGCATTTTGGAACTAATGGGTAATCAATGAGTTGGGAAGAGTAAATATTTATTTTTCTATATTATGTTAAAAGCAGCACATAGTGATTTTTGTAATCTCAAGAGGTCCCCAAATGTCAATCCAATGTTGCTGAGCTGAATCCAACTTCTGTATTGACCCCATGATCAGCCACCATAATCTATGATGCTTATTAGGCAAGTAGGGAATGGAAGCTGATTGACAGACATTTCTTCTGTATCTCACACCTGCACAGGTATGGACAGTTTAGAGGTATCAATCTCCAAACAGCATGTCTTTCAGATGTGGGAATAAACTGGAGCAATTACAGAAAACATATTCAAGGAGAGGGAGGACATCCAGACTCCACAGAGAAGGCGCGCCAGTTGAGAATCAAACTGGAGAGCTTCTTATCATGAACCAACAATGCCTCTCAGTATGCCACTCAGACCCCCAACCCCTCTGTAGCAGAATGATAATAATTGGTGAGGTTGATATCCAAGAAAGAGATTCAAGTTGCTCATCTGCTTGGAAATTAATATAAAATAAAATAAAATATATGGCCACTAATACTTCAGAAGGCTGATTGGTTCCTTTTCCCTTTTTTGGGAAAATACTGCAGTAATATAATAGCAAAGGAATGAAAGTTAATCAGTGCCACTTTTTCCTGGACTGGTATTTAAAGCTAGGCTTGAGGAACATATTGAATATGATATCATCCTGATAAGAAACAGCTTGCTTTTTCAGAGCAGCATTGAAATACATTGCTGCCATCATTACTCACAGCATCACAGTTGATAAACATCAAGTTTACAATGCAACCTTTTTCTTTTGTTTCTCTTCAGGCTTAGTAATGGTATCAGAGAAATGGAATGTTTTTTAACTGCATTGCTAAATGAATTATAGAACAATTACAAAATATACTAAAGACAACTTGCTCTTCACCTATGACTCCCTCACATTTAACATGATGAGGACTTCCTTAACTGAGTTAAATTGGTTGTGATTCAAACTACCTGATAAACTGAAAAGTGTTTCTTTCAGTCCCTCCTCATGTCCCACAAACGTATGTGTACTAACTCTAAGTTTCACAAAGATGAATAATGGAGAAATCTCACAAAATAAAGGAATAACTGCCAATGCACACTTAGAAACTGCATCAATAGTCATTTCCTACAGAAAACTGTGATCAGAGAGTTCAATATTGGGAAACTGAAATTGTCAGGTGGAGTTCTTATGGAGTCAGGACTCAGAAGTCTAATGAAGCCACAACTTGTGTGACAACCATTATTGGCTGTAATACATTGAAGATGTGTATTGTGATGCTAAGAGTAAATATGTGCTCCCTTTGTTAAACTCAGTGATTTATTTTAATGGTTATATTTAACATATGAATGAAAATATATTGAAAAAAGGGAGAGTGAATTAACATAGAATTACTTTTGCAAACTTACTATTGTCTGTATTATTCCATTTTTTTGGCCAACATTTGTTAGTAGCTTGTGCAGCTAAATTTCATAGTCCTTTTTCCCCACAGATTTTCAAACTGACCATGTATTTTTGGGTATTTGTTATGTGTGAACTATTTGTTGCACTTTTTTATTCAGATTTTTTTTTCTGTTACCTGCAAGTGCAACTTTTAGAGCTTTCAGTGCTTTCATTTTGACTTTGCTTATGCACATGGCCTTTTATTGTCTTAAAAATTGTGTACATCCTGCTAACTGATGATGATGGCCTTAAGACAACTCCGCCATTCAGAGCAGTTTACCTTTTCACAGAGTTATTTTTCTCCCTATATCTTTATCTAACATAGGTTCATAGGTTAGTACTAAGCTAACTGCCCTTGCGAGCCATTTTAAGCCTAGCCAATTATCCCCTGTGAGACTCAAACCCTGCACCTTGTGTGAGCAAGGCAAACACCTTAACCATTACGCCACCCTCTAATTAGTGCCCAGAATCTCTTCAGTACCTTTCAGATTCTTCCTTATCATTTCCCTTGCCTCATAACATGAAACATCATCTTTTTCCTATTCTGATCTCCTGTTGCTTCAAAAGGGAATTTCTTCAGCATGCATGGCATAAGGATGTCAACACACACATTCTGCAGTTCTTACTGCCAGTCATCACCACCCCTGATTTTTACATACCGAGACTAACATGAGATTCAATAAACTCCGTGTAGGCTTCACACTAAGCCTACATGGAGTTTACATGTTTGCATGGTAAGCAGGAGCACTATTTGCATATTTATGCCACGCACCATGTTTAAGCATAAACAAGCACAGTTTCATAGCTAGCAACAATGTTGCCAGCCAGGAAACCATGTAAAGCAACACGGACAGCAGCAGACATTTAGACCTGTTTACCTATAGGCAAACTAGATCTGCACAATTGCACAGAATGCCACAGTGATTACCATGGTTAATAATATTGCAATGTATATAGTCCAAACAAATGAGGGCATGTAAATGAAGACAGTTGTAGCAGGAACTCCAATCACATATCGACATGATGCAGTACAGACTACATAGTGAAAATGTATATTATGTGACTGTCACGCAAGGTGACTTAACAATGGAAAAGATATATTTTTGATACGATCATCCTGATATGAAAAAGGGAGAGGACATCTATCAGTGATGTTATGTACAATAGGGGTTAGGTGCGTATTGTGAAGCTGTGCAAAATGAGTTGCCTGAATATGAATGTAATGTCATCAGAGGTCTTCATAAAGTGGGACACATAGTTACAGGCTCATGGGCAGCAGCAAACAGAAGCACCCACAATAGTGGGCAATATCAGAATAATGCCGCCAGTAATCCCATGACTCTGACATAACATATGCAATTGTGAGTGAGCATAGATCGTTCTGCATTAATACACTTGTACAACTATTATGACATCAGCAATCTATAAGGGTAATCAAGCACACTGTCCTGACACTGTAACATGTACCGGAGGTGTTAGGAGGGACACTGCTATACCTGTATATGATATTATGATAAATGGAGGCTAGTTTACATGTGTGTATGGCATATATATGGCAAAATCTACACTGTCATGAATGTAACCCATGCCATCAATGTTGACAAACAGCTATGTATGTACTGTGTGCATCACTGGAGCAGGTATCACACATGCATCTGGTATAACACCTTGATACACCTTGATGGGGGTTCCACACCATCAGATAGTAATGTTTATGCAACAAGAAGAATACCTAGGTAACACCAATAGGATATGTGGAGCTCACTGTGACAAAGAAGGTACACTTGAGTTATGCATCCCTGGATGATGTATAGGGAGGTGCATAAAGAAGGGTGCTTTGTACTCATTTATTGGTGTGATGAAGGCTGTCTACTATGATTTGTATGCCCTGCACATACTTAGGATTTGTGTTACATACAAGGGAGTAGTCACTACTGTGGCCACATGTTGGTGGATGTTCTGCGTACCATCTAGCTCAGTTCACAGGTCACATGCCACTTGGTTTGCTTTTAAGGGTTTGATGTCTACATTATCACTGGGTTGTGTGTTTCTTTTCGTAACATACCTCTCTGGACTATATGAACAGACACATGTCTGAACTGTCAGATTATGTGTCCCAGGCAGGCATGACTCTAGCCCTAAGCAGCATTCTACACTCATCCAGGATGATGTCACAATTTAAACAAAGTGATGAACTTCAACAATTGGCTTAGCTTCTGGTGTCAGTCAAGGAGATCCAGTATCTCTCAGCCTGGGCTTACATGGTTAACAAGCCATGCTGCTTTGCCAGAGATGGTCTGAACCTGTGTCCTCTAAGCTGTCAGATACTGGCAAGGGCACTTGCCTTTCCCATATTGCCTTTGTTAGGCAATGTGAAAGCAATAAAAGTCCTGATATAACAACATCCACTGGAGGGAAACCAAACATTCTGCGCCTTTTTGCTAGGAGTCTAAACATGAAGCTGCACTGGAGGAAATGACTAACCTGCTAGCTGACAGATTTGGTGCAAACTTCAAGCTCCTGGCCCCCACCAGCTATACCCCAAAGTATACATGAGACAAGTCCCCTTCCTAGTATCTCTAGACATCAGGTCATATCTGTGTTGTTCCAGCCTAAAAAACTGATTGGTACCAAATTGCATCCCAGGTTGCTTACCAAGCAATCTAAAACATGACCTAATGGACCAAATTAGTGTCCTCTTTAGCCATAGCCTGAGACCTGGCTTTGTTCCAGCAGAGTGTAAAGCAGCAGCAGTAATCCCCTTGCACAAAAGGGGGCCATGAACCAACCCTGGGAACTATTGACCTATAAGTCTAACCAGTTTTATCTGCAAGGCCTTAAAAAGAATAATCAACAGGGACATAGGTGGCCCTCATACTCCAAACCCAACCCAATTTGACTTTGTTAAGGGTAGATCATTCTTATTGAACCTAGCAGACTTCTTCAAAAAAGTCGCCAAAGCTGTGGATGAAGGTAAGACAGTGCATACTGCCTATCTTGAACTTGCCAAGGGTGTTGACACAATCCCCCACGCAGGTGTCATTGAGAAACTTTCCCAGCAGGGGATTAACCCTTACATCACTAGATGGTAAGCCAGTTGGCTCACCAACAGAACACATACTGTCAAAGTTGTTGACTCAACCTCTACCAGTAGAGCCATCACCAGTCGTGTAGCACAGGGATCTGTGCTGGACCCTTTACTGTTTGGAATCTATTTCTCATAAGTCCAGGATAATGTATACAGCCTTTGGCTTGCCAAATTTGCTGATGATTGCGAATTGGGTGCAATCATTGAGTCCACTAATGATGTAAACATATTACAGGAGGGGCTAACACAGACAAATTATTGATGCCAATGCCATACAGTCTGCAAATAAATGAAAAAAAGTGCCATCATTTTTACCTTTTGCAAAGTGGAATTCCCTGTTAATTATAGCATTTGCAACACTCCCCCTAAGCTCAAACCCAGTGGTGCAAGACCTGGGAACACAGGTAGATAGCAATCTGAACTTCAACCACCAAGTTTCCACGGTTGTAAGAAAAGCCTTCTACCTCATAAGTCAGGCCATAGTATCCAGGTCTGAGGATGTTATAACACCACTATACTCGACCCTCACCAGAACACTAATATTGTACAATGCTCCCTTTTGCACGTACCTCACCAGACACCTGCAGCAGTTGGAGAGACCACAGGGGTTTCTCAACAAGAATATAAAGGGCCTACAAACTATGCCATGATATATGTGGATAGACTGAAACCCTGTCACTGTAGTCTGTATCATATCAGATGAGGTAATTGTGCCTGGCCTAACGGCCATGACCCTGCCCTGATGGGAATTCTGCATATCCGCAAATCTAATGGAAGAGTCCCTCACTCTATGGATCTTAACCCAGCCTGTGACATTAACAGAACATTCTTGAGAGACAGCTATAGCTGATGACATCAGCAGAGTTTGGTGAGAAGAAGATGGCAATAGCAGTGTCTGAATTGTTTGTGTAAAATGCTCCCTCCAATATCAAGCAAGTTTACAAACCCACACACACATAACAGTTGACTGCAGTAAGAACAGAACACCTGCTTATCAAAGTACACTGACTAGAGACCTCTGCATTTAAGACAAGTGCCACAGCACAAGTCTGACTTAGAGAGTGTCAGATAACAGTTTATAAGTGATGATATCAGCAGTGTCTGGTGAGATGAATATGGTAATAGTAGTAGTGTCTGACATGCTGGTGTAAAATGCTGTACCTAATGTCAAGCAAGTGCACAAACACACACACTCATGCACACACACACACACACACACACACACACACACACACACACACACACACACACACACACACACACACACACACACACACACACACATCGGTTGACTATAGTGAGATTAGAAACCCTACCTAAGTACACAGACTAAAGAACTCAGTACTTCACAGAAGCACCATGGCAAAAGTCTGACTTCTATAAGGCTGCAGGATAATTTATAGTGGATGACATCATTACTGGATGTTTTGAGAGAAGATGTTGGGAGG
The DNA here is from genome assembly GCF_019279795.1 of Protopterus annectens. NCBI lineage: Eukaryota > Metazoa > Chordata > Ceratodontiformes > Protopteridae > Protopterus > Protopterus annectens. Next base: position 821,109,455 of record NC_056732.1, read on the forward strand.
CCTGCATGAAATGAATGTGTAGGCATGTCCATTTGTGAAAATATTGGTACTCCATGGGACTGTAGTGTTGACTACAGGATACACAACCATGTTTTTCTGACTAGACAGACTGGCACACTCAACAGCGGACTGCAGTGAGAACAGAACCCCTATCTATATAAGTACATTGACTAGAGGGCTCAGTACTTTATGCAAGTGCCACAACACAAATCCAACTTTTATAAGACTGCAAGACAATTTATAGTGGGTGACATCATCACAGGATGTTTGAGAGAAGATGTTGGGAGGCCTGTCTAAAATGGATAGCTAGCCATGTACAACTGTCAAGATATTAAAGTTTGGCATGTTACCAGATTGATGAGTGTGCAATGTATAGCATTTGCTGTTGTATTTCTAATGTGCAGGTATAATTTAAGAGACAGCTTACAAACTATATGCAAACAGCTGTCCACATTAATAGAACTACTGGAAAATCTGAATGTGTATTGTCATTATAAAGATGTGCATGACATATAAGAAAGCAATTGTTATTTATTTCTGTAGTGTAATTGATACATGTATAAGCACGTACTGAGAGACCAAGTTTTCAGTGCATGCGGGGAAATAACAAATGGCTGCAGTGTAAATATGTGTTCTTTTCTTAAAAAGAACCTTCCCCTTGTTTGTGTTTTTACATGTACTTTCATAGCATGAAGATTGCATGGATAATAAACATAAGTCATACATGCTAATGTAAACTTTCAAAAGCACACTGCAGAGCAGCTGATTTGCACGATTGATGGCAAAGTGTTTGCACATGCAAGATATACATTTATACTGGTTTTCCTGTTTGTGTGTAGTTAAGAGGTGGGTAGTCATGAGCCACTAAACAAGAAGAAAGTTACTGTCAGCTGCCTGTCAGGTGCCAGGATCCACCACATAATGCATGCACTCAGGTCACTCCACAATAAGTACAAATATGACACTGTCATTGTCCATGTTGGTGTGAATGACCTAAAACGTACCTCCCTGGACTACATGAAAAGAGACATGGAGGAGCGCTCTGATTTTGTATCCCAGGCAGGTATGACCCTAACCCTGAGTAGCATCCTGCCATCACCCAGAATGATACCACAATTCAAGGACAAAATGATTGACTTCAACAATTGGCTAAGCTTCTGGTGTCATTCTAAGGGGATCCAGTATTTGTCTGCCTGGGACGACTTGATTGACAGTCCACGATGCTTTGCCAGAGATGACCTGCACCTGTCACCCTTAGGATTCTGGATACTGGCTAAGGCTCTTGCCACCCCTATAGTGCCTTTTTTAGGCAAGGTTCAAATGACAAATTCACCACCGTAACAGGTACAAGCAAGCAAAATCTGAGGGTAATGCTACTCAATGCTAGAAGTCTAAACCTCAAAATGCACTCACTCAAGGCACTCCTTAAAATGGAGAACACTGACATCTGTGCAGTGACAGAGACCTGGTTCAAAGCTCCAGAGAGCACCCCTGCATTACCAGGCTTCAAGTCATACCATACCTTTCGGCCACCTAACCCAGAAAGAAGCACTAAAGACAGAGGCATGTCTGTATTCATTAAGGATATCCACACCTCCAGGCTAGTTGCACAGCATAATGCATCCGAGATTATCCAAGTGCAACTAACTCTGGGCAAGACCGCAATCCAAATTGTAGCTTGCTACAGACCCCCTACCATGTCCCAAGATTCACACTCCTCATTTCTTGATACACTGGAAAGTATTAGGGTACAGCCCAACACCCTAATAATGGGCAATTTCAACTACCCCACCATTAACTGGGAAAACTACTCATGTACCAACTCTTTTGCTCAACGTTTTCTAGAATTCATAAATTCCAGTGCCTTGGATCAACTTATTCACACCCCCACCAGGGGCAGCAATATCCTAGACCTGGTCATTACCATCATGGGAAACCAGTGTTCCACACCAGAGGTCAATTCCTCGTTGGTCAGATCCGAACACAAGCTAATCAGCCTAGACATCCACATCCCATCCCCACCCCCAATTAGGGAAACCATCGTAAAAAACTTCTCCAAAGCCAACTTCACACTTCTTAAGACAGAAGTGGCAAACGTCATGACACCCATGCAGACGGGCAATAGAGGTATGACTGCCGAATCCTACACAAATGCACTTTATAAGCACTTACACGAGTGCATGGATCATGCTATCCCTAATAGAACCAAGATGTTATCCTCCAAAAAAGGAAGCAAATCTGGTGGTCCTCTGCCATAAACAAACTCTACAACAGAAGAAAGAAACTGTTGCAAAAAAGAGTAAATTCCCATGACTGATACATACAAGATATACATTTATACTGGTTTTCCTGTTTGTGTGTAGTTAAGAGGTGGGCAGTCATGAGCCTCATTGATAAAAATTATGAGAATTCTGAATATTGAATGTATGAAACAGACCTACTGTTTAGCTGATTCTGTGGCAGCAGATGCAAATGCCTTAACACATTTCTTTTGGAGCCCAGGTGATATAGGGTTTGAATACAGGTGTATATAATAGTTTTAATGTGTAGTTATACTGCAATGACATTCTTTATTCTTTATTCACCATTCACTGTCTGTTATAGTAGTTCAGCATGTTTATGCGGCATTGTGCAGAGGTAACCACACCACTGAAGAGCCATTCACCATCCCTTGGCATTGGTGTGTGATGCCAAACTCCGCAAAAACCTCAGAGGCCAACAAGTGAAAGGCTTCATAGCTTGTTTTTTACTTATGTGTGTTGTGTGTGATTCTATTTTTTGACCAGATTAAATGTGTTAAAATGTGGTAGATAGGAAAGTAGTGAAATGGGGGGGGGGGTCAGGGAGAAGAACAAAGGGAAAGCAATATAAGAATGTGCAGAAGGGAGGTAGGAAAGAACCACAGGTATCCACTTCTTCAACAGTGTAAAATGAAAATATGTACAGAATATTAGCTGAATTTGGACTATCACCTTCACAAAGAGGGGTGACAACAATGCAATTGTGTTGCGTATCCAGTTGGACCACATCAAATCTGTCAAGAAGACATGTGTGAAGTGGAGAGCTATGCATGGCACAATATTTCTTTTGTGGGACAGGTGCCCATTTTTTTCTTACTTCAGTAAGAGAGGAATGTTGGTTAAGACATGTAGGTATTTCTTTGGTCAGGTAAGTAGGGTAGGTGAGGAAGCAGATACAAACAAACAAGACAAACTAGACAAGAAACAGGGATGCTGAGGGACACAACAGGTTGGGGAATGCAATGAACGAGGTTAGTAGGAGGACAACAGATGCTCATGCCCATCAAACATGGGAACACTGAGAATCTAATCCTTATCTGCAGGACTGTCATCACCATACTTGGCTGGCTGTTGGAGTGCTTGACATCTTCTCCTATGGAGCATAAGGGAAGGCAGCTTATTCATGCACCATAGGCATGCAACAATAGTAGGCAGGCACCCATGGTGCTGTGCAGAACCCTATGCACCAACCCTGGATTCTCCTGGCAGGTGATAAAATCCCCACCTCTGCCAGTACTCCTGGAGGTACCACAGCACCAGCTGCCAGAGTAGTGTTACCTGAGTGTGTAGGTAGTACAGGGGCAGCACAGGCAGTACTGCTAGGTTGGGTCCCAGATGTGCTGGGCTTCAGTGCTGAAGCTGTTAGATTGGGGGCAGGCTGAGCCACTGGGGTTGGCCTACATCCCTGTGCTGTAAAACATTTTGTGATTTGTCAGAGATGAACAACATGAAATGTTTTGCCCCAACACATAAGGGCTGAGGTGAGAGAAAAAAATAGATAAAATTAGTACCATTGTGTGTGGCATACAATGCAGTGTCACAATAATAAAAGTATTTTATGTGAACTTTTACATTTAAGTATATTTCTTAACTGCAAACTATATGTAAGGATTGCTCAAAGTAATCCTTGCAATGGGCAGATATTGAACATATGCTTGGTCCAGTTATACAGATTAAGTTGACAGCAGGGCATTTATGCCACTTGTGTAGAAATTAATTTATGTAGCATTTTTAAAGGATTGTACTATTTTATATTTACTTATGGTATTTGGACTACAACGTCTGACTACAGTCTTACACAAGACTCCTACAGTTGGTTTGTGCTACAGACTGAAGCAGTCATGCTTGCTTTTGCAGTTAAGATATGCATGCTTAATTTGCTACAACTGTATAGAGAAGAAATGTTTAATTTAAAAGTTACAATAATACTTCTCTTGTGCTGCATATATACCCCTTGCTTCCCTCAGTCTCTCTAGATGCTGAGCATGGGCTTCTCTAGTCACAGTAATCTCTGCATTAGCTTTTCAATGAAGAGAAAAGAACACAAGATTCTCTTTATTAGTATACTTAGGATAAGACATATGAACAGTTGTATGAAAGGTTGGACACTAAGGAGGGAGAAAAGGACCTGTATCGATTGACTAGACAGAGGGACCGAGCTAGGAAAGATGTGCAGCAGGTAAAGGTGATAAAGGATAATGAGAAAAACATACTCACAAATGGGGAGAGCATGTTGAGCAGATGGAAAGAGTACTTTGAGGGGTTGATGAATGAAGAGAATGAGAGGGAGAGATGGTTGGATGATGTGGGGATAGTGAATCATGAAGTGCAATGGATTAGCAAGGAGGAAGTAAGGATAGCTATGAAGGGGATGAAGAATGGAAAGGCTGTTGGCCCAGATGACATACCTGAGGAAGCATGGAGGTGTTTAGGTGAAATAGCAGTGGAGTTTTTAACCAGATTGTTTAATGAAATCTTAGAAAGTGAGAGGATGCCTGAGGAATGGAGAAAAAAGTATTTTGTTACCGATTTTTAAGAATAAGAGTGATGTGCAGAGCTGTAGTAACTACAGAGGGATTAAATTGATCAGTCACAGCATGACATTATGGAAAAAGTAGTGGAAGCTAGGTTAAGAAGGGATGTGATGATTAGTGATCAGCAGTATGGCTTCATGCCGGGAAAGAGCACTACAGATGCGATGTTTGCTCTGAGAGTGTTGATCGAGAAGTACAGAGAAGGTCAAAAGGAGTTACATTGTGTTTTTGTAGACTTAGAGAAAACTTATGACAGGGTGCCTAGAGAGGAGTTGTGGTATTATATGAGGAAGTCAGGAGTGTCAGAGAAGTATGTAAGAGTGGTACAGGATATGTACGAGGGTAGTGTGACAGTGGTGAGGTCTGCGGTGAGAGTGGCAGATGCATTTAAGGTGGAGGTGGGATTACATCAAGGATCATCTCTGAGCCCTTTCTTATTTGCAATGGTGATGGACAGGTTGACAGATGAGATCAGACAGGAGTCCCCATGGACTATGATGTTTGCAGATGACATTGTAATCTGTAGTGAGAGTAGGGAACAGGTGGAGGAGACCCTGGACAGATGGAGATATGCTCTAAAGAGAAGAGGAATGAAGGTCAGCAGGACTAAGACAGAATATATGTGTGCAAATGAGAGGGAGGATAGAGGAATGGTGAGGATGCAAGGAATAGAAGTGGCGAAAGTGGATGAGTTTAAATACTTGGGATCAATAGTTCAGAGTAATGGTGAGTGTGGGAGAGAGGTGAAGAAGAGAGTACAGGCAGGATGGAGTGGGTGGAGAAAAGTGTCAGGAGTGATTTGTGACAGATGAGTACCAGTAAGAGTGAAAGGGAAGGTCTACAAAAGGGTAGTGAGACCAGCTATGTTATATGGGTTGGAGACAGTGGCATTGACAAAAAGGCAGGAGTTAGAGCTGGATGTGTCAGAGTTAAAGATGTTAAGATTTGCATTGGGTGTGATGAGGGTGGACAGGATCAGGAATAAGTATAATAGAGGGTCAGCCCAGGTTGGAAGGTTTGGAGACAAAGCCAGAGAGGCAAGATTACGTTGGTTTGGACATGTGCTGAGGAGGGATGCTGAGTATATTGGGAAAAAGATGCTAAGGATGAAGCTACCCTGTAACAGGAAAAGAGGAAGGCCTAAGATAAGGTCTATGGATGTGGTGAGAGAGAACATGCAGGTGGTTGGTGTGACAGAGCAAGATGCAGAGGACATGAAGAAATGGAAAAAGATGATCTGCTCTGAAGAAGATGATGAGTATACTTACGCAACTGTAGGATGTTACTCTTTCTGAACTCATCCCGCTTGAGCGTATCCCTCTGGTGCATTTTTAGGTTATTAAAGTGAGGCCAACACTGTTCTCCAGTGTGGGCAGTGCCAGTCACACTGGAGACAGCCTTGGCCAGACTACTCTAAGTGTCAGACTTGTGGGATCCATTATACTCCTCCTGCAAAAGCCTTTAGCTGTGGGGCTTTACAATGGGACCAGTAAAGATTCTGGAATCTTCAACACCACCTCTGTGCCTGAAATTGGGCAGCTTCCCTTCTACCTCCAGACATGTCTAAACAGACAGAACAGCAATAACTAATAATGATTTTCTGTCAATACCTGTTATCGCATTTACTGGTGGTGTGCAGACCCAAATAATGATGCCAACCACATTTGCATGATATTAAGCAGAGAGCACTAGTGCCAAACAGAGAGAAAGCAGTTTTTGAAATTGGAAGGTTAATCTGACACTTGGCATTAGTTTGAGGGTTGTTTGCTGCTGGAACTGTTAGGTGATTTCACTTTGCAGATGTACTGAGGATGTACATTTCATGACTTGGCACATTTTTGGTTTGGCTTTATACACTGATAAAAACTAATTTTTACAATATGTGATTCAAACCTATGCATAAGAGACAAAACATTTTCTTCCACAGCAGCGATTTTCCACATTTGCCACAGAAGAAGTGCTTCTTTTTTTTTTTTTTTTTTTCCTCAGGCCTCATCATGAATTATACATAAATACACCTGAGATATTGAGGGGTTAACCATGTATGTGTATGTGACCTGACAAGGTCCTGGTTTATACACTGATGTGTGCTCAAGTCTTATTGAAGTTTGAAGGCCATCCAAGGCCAGTTAGCACAATTATAATTACAGAGACATAGTAGTCAGTATACCCTCAGTCATGCATATAATTCATATGCACTCCACTGCTTTACATACTTATTATTATTGTTATTTATAATTATGTTTACTTTTTATGTGACATTTAATATAAAGAGAAATGGAACAGTAAAATGTTTGGGATTTCCTGTCTTAGAACCCAAGACCATCTGCATTACAACTCTACACATATACCTGTTGCCACAGGAATAGTTAAATAACAGTTGAATATTTTCTCATTCATTATTAATTCTGTTTGTTAACCTCTGTGCACCTCTGCTTAGCATGTTTGTGTAGTGCCCAACATACTTTATAGAATGTATCCATTTTGAAATTGTTGACTCCTTCCTCTCTGCATGTGTTCTGGACCTGCAGGTGTTAGGGAAGGTTGCTAATCTCCATGCAACATTGCTAAGTGGTGTGGTGCAATGGAAAGGAAAAAAATGTGGGCCATTGCTCCAAATTTGCATGATGGTAAGCATTGCAGGAACAAGACAAGCAAAGCTAAACTTGTTTTAATAATCAGCACACCAGGCAGGTTTACCAAGTATACACTCAAACAAAATGTGCAAGATAAAATGAATAAAGCACTAGTAGACCATGAGAGGAATAGTTAGGTGACAAAACTTCTTTATTATACAAAGTGCTTTCACACCTACATACACCCAGGGTATCATCAGAGTAGGTTCTAAGACAAATAACTAGCAATATATATATATATATATATATATATATATATATATATATATATATATATATATATATATATATATATATATATATATATATATATATATGTATATATATATATATATATATACTTTATATATATATATATATATATATATATATATATATATATATATATATATATATATATATATATATATATATATATATATATATATATATATATACACACACACACACACACACACACACACACACACACACACACACACACACACACGCTTAATCAGCATATCAAATTAATCAAGCAGCAGCCATACAATCCTCATGATTAACTGACACATTCCAACAACGTCACAAAGTTTCCCTTCTATTTAAGTATTTTAAAAGAAGTTTATATTGTAATAAAACCAACTAATGTTAAAGTATATAAAGTATTTTTATTATTTGTAATAACAATAAAAATTAAAAAATCACTTTGTAAAAATGTACATACCCACTATAAAAACCTACTATTGAAAATCAAATTAACTTAGACTAAATGCATTCTGCTTTTAAATTTAAAATACAGGAGAGGGAACAGTGGTCATTAATCCCTGGTTTCTCCACAGCACTGAGTCACAATTGCCAAATTGTTTCTATAGTCTCCAGTAGAGTCTCAATGTCACCTCCCCTGTCATTGTATTTGATTTTGTCAATCAGAAAAAACAAAAACCTTTTGAAATTATTGCATTCCCTGGAGTGCCTATATTGCGTTAGTTACCTTTTTATTTTTCACATCCCTAATATGCTCTCCAATATGTTCAGCTAATCTCTGCCTGGCATGTAGAGAATTCTACCAGATAAACTATCATTTTGGCACTGCAATTGCTGCATCCAGAGCATGTGATCGATCAATTGTAACCATAAACCATGACATAGGGTCCATCATTTATAAATTTGCAAATTTTACAGGCTCCACATTTGTACATTAAAGACCTAAGTGAACGTTCTTTACTAGACTTGTTTCTCTCCAACCAAATACTATCTGTGGTTCACTAACTAAATGTTCTTTCACTTCTGAGGTGAAGAATAAATTCCAGTTGGTGTTGAGAATTGTAACTGTTTTTGACGTGTCATAGTTGTAGTGTATTACCATTGCTCCTTTCCTATCATAAACTCTTGGGGCCATACTTATGTTAGTAGACGTATTAGAAGGAAGACCAACTTTCAAAGTAGGTGTAGCTCTCTCATTCCTGTTTTTGATTACTTCCTTTTTATTTTGTTGACTAATTTAACTGGATATCCACTATCTTTAAACATATCCACCAAAATTGTCATCTCATGTGAAAATTGTTGCCATCGCTCACCAATCTAGACAGTCTCACCATTTGACACTTCACAACACTCTTGTGACAGAAAAGGTGGCAACTGTCAAAATGGAAAGTGAGTTAAAATATATTTTTTGTAAAAGATGATAGATGCCAAAAATCCTGTCGATGGGTCCTTGTATAAACAAATATCAAGGTAATCAATAAGATGCTTGTGAATATTAAAAGTAAATTTTAAAAAGGAAGTGGTCTCATTCACATAGCCAATAAAACTGGAAATATCCTGTGAATTGTCCTTCTATAATATTAGGATATCATCCAAGAATCTGAAGTAGGATACCACCTGGTTTATGAAGAAAGAGGAAAATACAAAGCATCTTTCCCATTCACCTAAAACCAAGTTGGCATAAATGAGGGCACATTTTGAACCCATTTCTAGTCCAGAGACCTGTCAAAAACTCCCAATCAAAGAAAACAAAATTGTTACTTAATACTAGTTCCATTAGCTCAACTAGAAGGTTAATCTTCGTATCTGACAAACCTTTCACATCATCTAGAATGTTGCAAAAGTATTCTAGACCAAACATATATGGAATAACCAAAAATAAATTTACATCAATTGTAATAAAGGTAACCTCACCAGTGTAACTCAGTTTTTAAGGCATCCAATAATTGCCAAGAATCACACAGAATGCAAGGTCTACTGTAGCGTATGTGTTTACAATGGAAGTTGATATAGGCAGCAAATGATTTAGTTTTTGAACCTCTTACTGTCACAATAGGTCTAAATGAGTGTTCATGTTTGTTCTTATGAATTTTAGGGATACAAAAATTGGGTCTATATTAAATTCTTGAAAGTCGACAATGTCGAATCTGACATTGTCGACACGAGAATAGCGAAACTGCAGAACATCGAACAAGTAAACAGAAATCTCCCTAAGGGGAGATTTCCATTTACTTCAATGTAGTGTGGTCTCGGAGTTGGTATATTTAAGTAGCGGGGGGTGTGGTGTGCATGGGGTGCTTGCCCCCTGCCTACACAGTTTAGTTTTTTTTTTATTGTTTTTATTTTTTTGTGAACATTCGATGTTTTAACAGTTTGATCACTAAAGGTCAACCTTTAATGATTCAAACTGTTAAATAGTCGATGTTCTAATATAGACCCATAAAAATTAATGAAATAATCGGTGCATGAACCCCTAAAAAATCCAATTCTGTTTCAGTAATCATCCCATGACTAAAAAAATCAAACAATAAACAGTTTATCTTCATGTAAGCAACATTAATCTCATTTTTAAAAACCCTTAAATAAGTATTTCTGTCATTCAAAATCTCAAATATTTTCAGTGAATAATCCAGAAAATTCATAATCATGACCCTACCTCCCTTGTGTGGTTTCATAATACAAAGTTCTCTGTTGGAAATTAAATCAGTTAAACACAATCTTTCTTCAGGTTGTAAGTTATCAGTCATGTTAATCTTAGCTAGATTCCTGAATTCATAGATTAGTACTAGGCTAACTGCCCTTGCGAGCCATTTTAAGCCTAGCCAATTATCCCTTATGAGACTCAAACCCTGCACCTTGTGTTTGTAAGGCAAACACCTTAACCATTAGGCTACCCTCCAAACCCTCAATCTTCAGTTTCACTAACTTGCTCAAACTGAGAAACCAAATTGTTAAATAAAAACTAATGATAACAACACAGGTGGCTCAGATGCAAAAAGTTTACTAGTGTACACCAGGAGGCAAAATACCATAAAATACAAGTATAGAGTTTTGTCTCCTGGTGTACACTAGTAAACTTTTTGCATCTGAGCCTCCTGTGTTGTTATCATTAGTTTTTATTTAACAGTTTGGTCCTCCTTGACCGGAAGCCCTCGACAACTACAGATCAGAGTGTACCGGTGGTCGAATACTGCGCAGGAGAAGCTACCGAAATGGTTCTTCTTGAAACAGAAAGACCTCAGACTGAATTGTCATTTTGAGAGGCTGGCCACTTTTCTAATCTACGGCCGAAGAGCGGTCTCGAACTGGTTGACCCGGGAGGCTCAGGTAGGAAGATATTTGCCTTTTTTCTGTTTTAGATCAGGGACTAGGTTACAGTAAATGTTATTGTCAGAGATTTGTTATACAGACCAGGGACAAAAGGAAATTACTGTATATTTTGTCAGAGATCAGGGAAACAGAACAAGGTAGGCAGTTATTCTAGATAAACTGTGTAAGGAACTGAAATACCACGTGGTGAAAAGGGTTACGTAACATTTTTCTTTTAAAATGGGAAATCAGTGCACTAAAAAATCGCGAGATCCGCCCCTAACTGATGACGCAAAATATATGCAATCACAACGAGCAGATAATGTAAGATATTATACAAAATGGGTTAATAAATACGGATTTGATGGTAAATTAAATAAGATTTCATTAGTTAAACTTTTAAAACAGCTTAAATCTGACGCAGAAGGACAGGCAAAAAAACAACAGCGATTAGGCATTCCGCAGGCACATAGGTGGATTGAGGAAGTAAACCGAAGGGAACAGAAAATTAAAAATGTGAAAACATTATTTTTAGACAAAGAAGATAATAATACAGTAATAGCGACGGCCCCTCCCCCTCCGCCCCCTCCAATGCCTTTTTCAGGATATGAAGCAGGAGGACAAGCTGGTCCACCTCCACGTTATCCTGAAGTTACAAGAGCACTAAAACCATTTGTTAGAGATCCTATTGAAACTAGGTCCCGGACACGTAAGACACTTAGGGACACAGACTTATATCAAATGGGGAGAGACACACTAGAAGAGAGTGAGGAAGAAATCTGTCCACTAATCGAGGTACCGAATCCTCAGGCAGGACAGGAAGGGCAGGACCCAACTCTCCTAGTATATAGACCATGGACACCGGAAGATATTCGGAAAGCTACAGAGGGAATCCCTCATCCGAAAGTTAATTACACAAAGTTTTTACAAGATTTACAAGGTATGAGACTAAGTTACCACTTGAATGGGGAAGAAGTAGAAAAGGTAGTTAGACAGATTGTGTGTCCAGACTGGCACATGATTTGTGGCACCTGGAATCCTCGTAACACAGAGCTTAAACCACTCCCACATAGTGACGCAGAATTAGACAACAGAGTGAAAGGTCTTACAGACCGAATTTCTGAAAAATGGAAACCTAGAGCAGATTGGACTTGCATTAATCAATGCATACAGCAAGAGAATGAAACTGTAGATGGGTACTATGGTAGATTATTGGAATGTTTCAATAACCATAGTGGTATGGCTATTCTTGAAAGTCAGACACATGATAGCTCGTATGAACAGCAACTGAAAAATGCATTTTTGAAAGGTTGCATTGCACCTATCAGCAGCTTTATTACAAAGTATATGATAGATCATCGAACAAGCAGGCTACAAGCCTTACTTGAATATGCTAGACATGCTGAAAGACACTTTAATAGTAAAAAGAAAAAGAAGACACAGGTCTTCACAGCTGAAGACGGAGCAGAGGTCTTTGTAGTACAGTCGGGTAAAAAGGGTAAGAAAAATACCCAGGGAAATAAACAATCTGACAAAAAGTCAGAAGATTTTGAAGAGAGAAAAAAGAAAGGTGAGTGCTTTAAGTGCGGCAAGAAAGGACATTTAGCAAGGGATTGCAGGCTAAATAAAAAGGTGACTACAGAAAATAAAGGTGATGAGGACTGACTATATGATAGTGATGAAAATCAGAAATCATCAGGAAAGACTAATAAACAAAGGACAAACGTAAATGTAGTGGAAGGAACAGAGGAAGTGCAGGCAGATGTAGAGGATGAAGAAAGTGAAATTTTAGATTTGACATTACTGAGCTTGGAGCTCTATTTGGCAGATGCAAAACCGGAAGTTACACTTCTGGTGGAAGGAAGGGAAGTGAAATTCTTGTGTGACTCAGGAGCGTCACGAACTTTGATACACCCTTCAAAGTTACCAGAATATTCTGAATCACCTGACTATATATTAGTGAAAGCAGCAAATGGACAACTATATAGGGAGCCACTCTCCCATGATATAGCAATAACTGACCCTATTTCAGGTATGACTCAGAAAAGTAAAATTGTAGTTTTTGCAAAATGTCCAGTAAACTTACTGGGAAGAGATCTTATGCAGATATTTGGCATAGCAGTAGTTCCTACTATGCAGGGTATGGAAGCACAAAGACAAATGGATACTTTTGTGGTGCGACCAGAGGGTGAAACATTTTACTGGTACAGCCAGGACCTAGTTACGACTGGTCCAGGGGCAGTAACCGAGGAACTGATGAATGTAGCCATCAGTAAGGCCCCCTCCCTTGACGCTGACCGACAGCATGTGTTACATTGTACTCTATACTACTGCAGCATGCCAGGACCTGATAAAGAATATGAGCAAGAGTTGTTCAAAAATCCTGCTAACCGATTAGTATTACGAACCTTGTATTGGGATACTGAGGGAAACAGTGTGGTAAGCTGTTCACTACCTCAGGAATTCATGACACTGTACAAATCTAATAGACTGCCACATGTCAGCTTGACAAAGAATAAGGATGTGAGATGGGCAGACTTAGGAGAAAAAGTAACAAAATGGGAAAAGCAAACTGATTTAGAATTATCAGAACAGGGAGTACAAAAACAGAAATTGAATTGGCTAACACAGACACGTCCAGCTGTACACTTACAAACTAGTGAAGACAGCTGATTAGCATTCTTGTTAGAAGAAGAAGAAAAAGCCTTGTGTGATATACCAGATATTCTTTGGTCAACAGGCAAATCAGATGTAGGACTTATTCGAACAGCAGGACCAGTAACCATTACACCAAAATCAGCATTTAGACCACAAAAAAGACAATACCCCTTGAGGAAAGATGCAGAATAAGGAATCAAGCCTATAATAGCAGCATTACTCAAGGAAGGAGTACTGGTAGAATCTCTGGATTCACCATGTAACACCCCTCTATTTCCTGTTAAAAAAGCAAACAGGGAATGGCGGATGGTACAGTATTTACAAGCCGTAAACAATGCGATAATACCCAGAGCACCTACGGTGCCAGACCCACACACCTTGTTGAACGATTTGAAGCCACAACAAAAATATTTTACTGTGGTAGATATAAGCAATGCTTTCTTTTCAATACCTATACATCCTGATAGCCAGTATTGGTTTGCATTTACATTTCAAGGTAAAAGATATACCTATACTCGGCTACCACAGGGATATTGTGAAAGTCCAACGATATTTGCACAAGAAATGGCAAGCAACCTGGCAGGGTTTACTCCACCAGGAGGTAGTCAGATTCTACTTTATGTAGATGACATCTTGCTAGCAGCCCCTACCCAACACCAATGCAGGGAAGATACAATAGCATTATTGAAATTTTTAGCAGCACAAGGACACAAAGTAAACAAAAGTAAGTTACAACTTTGGAGAAAACAGGTTAGATATCTAGGATATGTAATATCCAATGAAGGTAGAATATTAGACGAAGACAGAAAAACAGCGATTTTACAGGCACCCAAACCAGCAACCAAGAAGGAAATGATGTCCTTCTTGGGAACGACTAATTTTTATCGAAACTGGATATCAAACTATGCTTTAGAATCTTCTCCATTGGCTGATTTAATATATAAAACACCAATGGCAGCACAAGATGTATTACAATGGACACCTGAAGCAGAAACAGCTTTCTGCAGACTAAAACAATTGATAGCTTCATCACTAGTTTTAGGACTTCCAAATTACCACAAAAGATTTTTTCAAACCGTAGATTGTAGACAGGGATACATGATGTCAGTTTTGACGCAACAGCATGGGAATAAGCAACGCCCCATAGCTTACTATTCATCACAGTTAGATCCAGTGGCACGATCATTGCCTCACTGTGTGCAAGCAGTAGTCGCAGCTGCAATGGCAGTACAGGCTTCGGCCTCAGTGGTGTTATTCCACCCTCTCACATTGAGAGTGCCTCACGCAGTCGCGATAATTTTACTGCAAGAAAAAATAGCATATCTATCTCCTGCTAGACATCTTTCATATATGACCATACTGCTGAGCCAACCTCATATGGTAATTGAACATTGTACAACATTAAATCCATTAACGTTACTTCCAACTCCTGTGGATGGCACACCACACAGTTACCTGCAGGAAATTGAGCAAATAACTTTGCCCAGACAAGACCTCACTGATATGCCCTTGGATGATGCCGAGGTGACATTTTATGTGGACGGTTCATGCAGAAAGGGTCCTACAGGGAAAAATCTAGTAGGGTATGCAGTAGTCACAGATACAGAGATTTTAGAAGCCCAACCCTTACAGCATAACCTGTCTGCTCAAGCAGCAGAATTGATAGCCTTAACATGGGCTTACACTCTAGCGAAAGACAAATGTGTGAACATATATACTGACAGTCAGTATGCTTTCTCTACAGTGCATGTTTTTGCACAGCAGTGGAAAAATAGGGGAATGATAACATCTACTGGCAAACCGATTAATCATGTGCAACTTATTTTGAACTTATTAGATTCTATTCAGTTACCTACTAAAGTAGCTATTTGTAAATGTTTAGCTCATACAAAACAGCAGGATGCAATTTCAAAAGGAAATGCAAAAGCTGATGCAGCTGCAAAACAAGCAGCCTCAGACTCAGAAACTTTACTTTTAACCGAGGAATTACAACCCTCTGAGATTTTAGATTTAGAAATGTTAAAAATGATGCAGACATTGACTACAAAAGCTGAGAAACAGAAATGGGAGAAACGAGGTGAAATCCTCGAAAATGGACTGTACATCTCCAAAGAGAAAAAGCCAATATTGCCATCTAATTTATTTAGATATGCAGCTTTGTTGAGCCATGGGCAGAGCCATGTCTCAACAGGGGGGGATGGTACAGTTAGTAAATCGAATATTCCAAACATATGGATTCACAAACTTTACACAGAAATTTTGTGCAGCATGTCATATCTGTAACAAACATCATGCACAAGGAGCATTTAAACCCAAGCAAGGGAGTTTTCCTATACCACCATATCCGTTCATACTATCTGTATGGATTTCATAGAACTGAGCAAATGTGAAGGGAAAAAATACTGTTTAGTAATTATAGACATGTTTTCCAAATGGGTAGAAGCTTTTCCAACTAAAAATCCGGATGCGGCAACAGTGGCAAAAGCCCTAATAAAAGAAATAATTCCTAGATTTGGCATACCGGAAAGAATCTATAGTGACAATGGGACACACTTTGTTAATCAGACGATTCACCAACTTGGAAGATTCTTTGAGATCTCCTTGAAGAATCATTGTGCTTACCACCCACAGTTTGCAGGACTGGTGGAAAGGTACAATGGAATTTTAAAGAGCAAGTTGAGGAAGTTAATAAATGAAACACAGAAGAATTGGATTTGCTGTTTGCCTTTGGCACTGCTGAGCATGAGAACAGTTCCAAATGTAAAGGGTTTGACCCCCTTTGAAGTGATATTTGGAAGGGCATATTATGTGCCACAGTGGAAAGCTCTCATGCCTGCAGAGCTAGAGGCTGACAGCTCATTAGCTAGTTATATGAGGAAACTGTTAACAAATAAAACTGTTTTGCAGTTGAACTCTTTCAGATAGAGGACAGACCAGACCATTGGAAGCGGTGCTGACCCCAGGGTCCTGGGTGTGGTTGAAGGTCACGAAGAGGAAAAATTGGACGAGTCTGAAGTCGGAAGGACCGTACCAGGTACTGTTGGCTACGCCTACTGCAGTCAAAGTTGCTGAGAGGTCGTCCTGGGTCCACCTGATGCACTGTAAACCGGTAAAGAATTTTCAGCTTGATAAACATTTTGTGACTGACACACAACAAAGGCAGGATGGCCAAGAGCAAAATGAGTAAAAATACAGATCAACCCCGAAGATATTGTTTAATCATCTTGCTAACTATGCATTTATTGACTATGATTGTGGTGACTTTCCTTTTGTTGTGGTTCTTCCTACATATAACCACACAAATGAAAGTGGAGAAATGTGATGAACTGTCTATAGACTGGCATCCAAACTTTAACACATACCTAGCTATGAAGCATGTATATGTAGAGACTATGAACATTTCAAACTGCTGGGTTTGTACTGCTATACCAACAGCATATGGAGGACTGTTGATGTCCGCTGTCCCCTTGGGGATAAATGAGATTTGGGAAAATTTACTTTTTGATACAGGTTCTATAAAATCACAGGACAAGATTGCATTGTATTTACCTATTACACAGAGAGGAATTGTATGTTTCTATAAAAATGATACACTCCAAGTGGATTGGAGTAACTGTAACATAACTGTATCTTATAAATGCTATATTAAAACTAAAGATAAAAGCACTAGTTGTAGCACAAATTATGATTCATATTTGAGCTTAATGAAAACAACATTAAGAGATGTGCAGAGGAATCCTGTGTTGCATAAACAATTGTCTGTTATAGACAAGAAAATGTTTCATTCAGAATTAACCCGCATCAGTACTAAAGTAGAAAACTGTTATTTTGTTTGTGGGAAAAAAGCATACAAATGGCTACCTGAGAATTGGCCTGGCAGTTGTTTTTTGGGTTATCTGGTTCCGGCTATAAGGCATACTGCAGAATTACCTCTAGGTAAGATACGAAATGTAAGAGATGTAGCCCGAAAACCTGAGGACCCAATCGGAAAACCTGTAAATCCAGTGGGAAAAATCGAAGCCGGTTGGAAGGATCATCATTCCGTGAAAGATAAAGAAAAATTGACTCATATGGACTTGAGTAACAGTGTTATATCCTGGGCTGGAATACTTCCAGCATATGGAGCAGTCAAATCGATCTGGGAGCTGAGAAAACTGTCAAAGCTTCTCGAAGTAATGAGTAATGCAACTTTTTCCGCTCTTGAACTAGTGACTGATGAACTGAATGCAATGAGAACTGTTGTGCTACAAAATCGAATGGCTCTTGACTTCACCCTAGCGGCGAGAGGTGGTACGCTTATCAAAGAAGAATGCTGTGCATTCATACCAGACAATCGACATGAGATCAATGATCACCTAGAGGTAATACAGCAGGTATCGGCCATAACTGAACCAGGCCCAAACCCACTGATGAACTTTTTCCAGAGCCTATTTGGTGGGTGGGGTTCTATCCTAATGAATATTTTGATTGCTATTTGTGTTGGTCTGCTCCTATTAGGAGCATGTGTCTGTTGTGGGATCCCCTGTATGAAAAGATTAGCCAAAGATTTTGTTGATATATCTGTAACTGAGACTTTGTACCAAGGCATTGAACTGGAGCTATTGGTTCCAGACGAAACTCTTTCTGAAATATAAACTAAATGACTTGCCTAGTTGAAAGTCCTTAAAGGAGAAGGCTAGGGGACGATACGATATTGTTTATGTTTCTGAATAGAATAAAAAGTATTAAAAGGGAGGAAAATGTTAGAAAAATATGTATTTGAACATGTATGAAGTGCCAGTTTAAAAGCAAATAGTATATAATGTATTTTATTCTATTTACAATATGGCAATAAGAATGATTTTACACGTAATTGCTTGAAGCTTTGGAAGCTGCAGTGTATTTGAACTCTGACCCTGGCAGTAGCCAGCTTAGCAAGCTTATGTTTTTCACTAATGATTATCTGATGTGTCAGGAAAATTAAATGTATAAAGCATTGAAAATCCTTCTTCCTTCCTCTGAGATAATTGGCCTTGTGAACATTATCAGAGATAAAGCACAGCTGCTAAAGTAATGTTGCAAGAAGAACAAAGAAGTATATTACAAGACTGAACCGACTATTGTATCCGAGCAGGACTGAAACCTTGAAAGAATAACATTTTACAGAAAGACATTATAACTAACCAGGTGCTTTGCAAGGCTGTATTATTCCCATGGGAAAACTTGTAAAAAGTATAACATCAGCTTTTTCTTATGAATAGAATATTGTAGACCATAGTGATGTAGGTGCCCTGTGACTAACCACGTCAGTGAAGTGGTCACAGCTTGAATGTATGACTATATAAAATTGTGTATTTCCTGCATCATGTCAGACAAAACTCTATACTTGTATTGTATGGTGTTTTGCCTCCTGGTGTACACTAGTAAACTTTTTGCATCTGAGCCTCCTGTGTTGTCATCATTAGTTTTTATTTAACACAAATGATTGGGAGATGGGATAAATGTACTTTTTCTTTTTAACAACATACTGTTGTCAAAAGCAGTATCACCATTAAAAAATTCTTAAATTAAGTTGCCTGGTATAAATCAAAAATGAATTAACAATTTGGCAATGGTCTAAATCTAAAATTAATTAACAATTTGGCAATATCTGTCCTAATTTTATTTTATTTTATTTTATTTTATTTTTGTTAACCGGGAAAATCAGACTGGACACAGGTCCATTTTCAGCGGAGGCCCGGGGAGAAAAGCTCCATGATACAATACAATATTAGATTAAAACAGTACAAAGCAATTCTTAACATTTATAAGTAGTACAGAGGACCATTTACATGGCATGTGATAACTCTAGTAGAATATACAGTCAGTACTCTAGTAGAATATACAATTAGTACAAATAATACAAATATATATAACATTTTTTTTTTTTGTAGAAATATTAGTAAATATAAAGTTGTAATACATTTACGCTTTAGTATAAAGTAACTAAACTAAACTAAACAAAGGAACAAAAGAGAAACATATTTTAAACAAGGAACAGTGACCAGGCAATATGGTAAAATCGCTTAAGTTGTAAATATGAAAACCACTAAACCACCAGAATGCTGGTGTTCAACTTCAAATGTCCCTTTTACAGTCAATTCACACTTCTTTTGAACTTTTGTTGGTTTTGCTTGCCTCTGCCCTTCCCCTTCTGCCATCTCGAAAACCCCATCCCACCATGGGGACTCTGCACTTGCTCATTCTGGTGTTGTTCATAGGTTCATAGGTGTGTACTAGGCTAATGGCCCTGGAGCCTTTACAAGCCTAGCCCAAAAAATTGCCCTGGTGTCGTGCCACCCAGTGTTAGTTCACAGTGCCTCTATTCAGTAGGGCAACTGGAGTGATCCCTGGGATGCATTTTTTGTTACTCATCCACTCATTGAGATATCTCTTGGAGAGAGCCAGCAAGGTGCTCTGCTTGCCATGATTGGAAGCTTATTCCAGAGTATGGGCAGTCTCTTCATGATGAACCTATCCCTACAGCATGTTCTGTTGATTGTGGTAATGAGGTTGTGATCTCTGGGGCATGTGATGCGGGGGTATTGGAATTTCTTTAGGTGTAGCATTTCAAGTAGGGCTGGGTCAGACATGGCTTTATAAGTCAATCAGAAATCACCTCTAAGTAGACGATAAGAGACTGCGAACAGCTGAAGTTTCTTGAGTCTGTTCATGTAGGACATGTGTTTAAGGCCTAGGATCCTTTTTGTGAGGTACTTTTGTGGCCTCTCCAGTTTTTGAAGGTGTTTGGTCAGGTACATGTCAAATGGGGCATAGTATTCAATGACTGGTCTAATGAGGGATGAGTAGAGAGGGATGATGACCCCTTTCTTCCTGAAAG
Source organism: Protopterus annectens (assembly GCF_019279795.1). Taxonomy (NCBI): domain Eukaryota; kingdom Metazoa; phylum Chordata; order Ceratodontiformes; family Protopteridae; genus Protopterus; species Protopterus annectens. Next base: position 821,129,997 of record NC_056732.1, read on the forward strand.
CGAAACCTTTGGTTATGAGATGTGCAACATAGAAGGACTTTCTGACCACAGTGGCAATGTGGTGGTCGAAGGTGAGGTTGCTGTCCACCTGGGTGCCCAGATCTCTTATGGCCCCTTCAGTGTTCAATGGGCTCCCATCAATGTGGTAATTAATGGGAACTGAGTTTTTTCCAAAGGGAATGATAATGCATTTTTTGGCATTAAGCTTAAGGCCATGGTTCCGACACCAGTCATTGATCTCAGTGAGACCCTTTTGTAGGATGTCTGCATCACTTGGGAAGTTAATAATGACTCCTAGCTTGCAGTCATCAGTGAACTTGGTCGGTCAGAGTCCCTCTGTGTTGGCCTGGACTTCTGAGAAGTAGATGCTAAACAAGAAAGTGCCCAGGACCGAGCTCTGTAGGACTCCACTCATGACTGGTCAACAGTCTGACTTGGAATGCACAACTTTCAATCTGTGGGTCCTGTCTGTGAGCCAATTTGCAACCTATCTAGTGATATAAGGATTGATGCCGAGTTTGGTGAGTTTATCAATGATACCCGAGTAGGGAATGGTATCAAATGTCTTGGCTAGGTTGAGGTAGGCTGTATGCACTGCCTTACCCTCATCCACAGCCTTGGTGACTGTCTCGAAGAAGTCAACCAGGTTCAGCAGGCAGGATCTCCCCTTGGCAAAGCCAAACTTTGTGGGTTCAAGAGTTTGGAGAGTGCATATATCTTTGTTAAGCAGGTCCATGATGATGTTCTCTATAGCTTTACATACCAGACTCGTCAGGCTAATGGGGTGATAGTTCCTAGGGTCTGTAGTTGGTCCCCATTTATGGAGAGGGATGACTGTAGCAGTGCACCATTTGGTAGGGACAAAGCCTAAGGTAAGGCTGTGATTGAACAGGGCACACAGGTGGTGAAAGTTCATTTTGTAGCTCATGTAGAACACAACCAGGGATATTATCAGGTCCCATGGACTCTGTATTATTGGCTTTGGACAATGCAGCTTTTATCTGTGCTCCAGAAATGTTGGGCACCAGGCTTTCTTTTGGTATTGTGACAGGGCCTTTGGGGGGGAGAGGGGTAAAGGCACTGAATCTGTCGGCCAGTATGTTGGTGTGATGCCTGCGCCCTGGCCCAGCAATCAAGTAGCCTCAATCCTCATCACTAACACCAGTGAGGGGCGTCTCATACAGGAAGAAAGGATAACAAATACACACAGTAAAGTGCAATTTCCCTTAAGAGCACAAAGAGATCACAGTCAGACCAGGTTTCGTCACTCCCTTGCTGTCCAGGTCCCCAGTAAGACTCCCCACTGGCACAGCTATAGGGTCCAGATCTTAGCCTAGTAGGCAAGCTAAAGCCTCTAGCACCCTCTCTGTCCAAACAGTGCTTCATGTCCCTGCCCAAGTAGCTGACACACACACACACACACACACACACACACACACACACACACACACACACACACACACACACACACATGCGCACATTTTGAGAAGAATTTATACAGCCACACAAACACTCCTGGGGACGGCTGGCACAGGTTTTCCAACCTTGCCCCTTTTTCCCAGACAATACGGTAGTACCAGCTGCCACCACCCACTAATATTTATCAGCTACTCAAAGGCCCTTAAAAGGGTGTCCAATTATTACTGTGCAATATTATTATCCAGTAGGTAGTATAGCCCAGGGCTAAAGCTACTGGAGTGGCATTGTACAATTTAACCAAAAGCATGCAAGTACTCTAAAGAGCTTAAATTATCTCTACAAAAACAGCCACAGTTGAAATTGTTTAAAAATATTTAATAACAAATAGTCAAAACACAAGACAATACTTTTTACTACACAGTGCTAATCGAGTTCAGAGATCACAGAGAAATACTTAAAATAATTCAGTAGTGCAGTTCTGACATCACAGAAAAACTCTTAGTCTAATCTTTCTAGTTTCTAGCTATTTCTAAAAGAAAACACAAGTCTAAGATAAACTTACATATAGAGCAGGACAGTGCTGATGAGTTGAATGGTCAAGACAAAAAAATGCTTAATGCTCTCCGATCCTCTCTGTTTTTAAAATCACATTCCTGGTTTACATTATATCATTCTTCACACGTCCCTGGGTTCCCAGGCTAACAGAAATGACATTTACATTCTTCACCCCCGGGTAGAAACCAGAGCAATAAAGGACATTTATGCATGTCAATTTTGGCCATTAACTCTGGCCTTAAAACAATAGGCAGGATGCCTCACTCTAAACTTACTGGCTCCGAGTTTTAACATCAAAGGGTCACAACATGCTTTACTTGGTCAGTAGAGTGCACTATTGTTACATTCTTTTCCAGTTTCCCATGTAACACTATTTTTACCATTTAAGACAACAAGCCTGTGGTTTACATTACTGTTTACAGATGACAGAATTATCTCCAAAATTCTATCTGGCTAGGCTGGCAGCCTTCACCTATCTTCACCCAATCTTCACATATCTCCCCCCCCCGGAGAACTCAAGTTAGTTTTTCAAGTGACCCTTGAGAAACGCTGCTTGAGGGAGTTATGTCTGAGTGTACCTTACCCCATTCCCTGTCTTGAGATCCCATCTGCATTGGCATTGCTAATCCCACTGTAGTGCTGCATGGACATATCATATGCTTGCAACCCCAGTCTCCATCTTAGCAACTTGACACTGGCTGGCTCTGTTTAACCATGTTAGGGGGTTGTGATCTGTCATAACAGTGAATTCCTTTCCAAACAGATAAGGCTGAAGTTTCTGCAGTGCCCACACTATGGCTAGACATTCCTTTTTTACAGCTGCATAGCATTCCTCCCTGGGTTGGAGCCTACTACTGAGATAAACCATTGCGTGATCTTCCCCTCTGAAGAAATCTGGCTAAGTACAGCCCCCACCCCATGGTTCAAAGCATCCACCTGCACAACACATTCTTTACTGTAACCTGGACTGGCTAACACAGGGGGTCCTCCCAAAGCTTCTTTAAGATTCTCCTGCTCACATGTTGGGGACCACACTACCTTATCTGGCCTGTTTTTCCTTTTCAGGACTGTGAGGGGAGCAGCTATGGTACTATAACTGGGGATGAACTTTCTGTAGTACCCTGCTGTCCCTAAAAATGCACTCACCTGCTTTTTAGTAACAGGTGCCAGCCATGCCTGAATGGCTTCCACTTTGGCATGTTTTAGCCTTATCTTAGCACTCTCCACTCTATGTCTTAGGTAGGAGACCTCTGCCATACCCACCTGATATTTGCTCAGCTTAATGGTCAACTCTGTCCTCTGTAGTCTGCCCAGCACCTCCCTGACATGCTGAAGGTGCTCTGGCCAGGAATGGTTGTAGATGGCAATATCATCTAGGTAAGCAAGGGAAAACCCTCCTGCTCCTGCTAGGATATGATCTACCAGGCTGTGGAAAGTCACTGGGGCATTCTTCATCCCAAAGGGCATCTTTGTGAACTCACACAAGCCAAAGGAGTCACAAAGGCTGACTTCTCTCTAGCACTGGAAGTCAAAGGCACTTGCCAGTAACCCTTGGTAAGATCGATAGTTGTAAGATACTTAGCCCCACCCAGCTGCTCTAGGGCCTCATCTGTCCTAGGCATGGGGTAAGCATCTGACTCCGTGTGACTAATTTCCTGTAGTCCACACAGAACCTGGTGCTGTCATCCTTCTTTGGCACCAGCACCACTGGGGAGGCCCAAGGACTGTTGGACTCTTGAATCACCCCTAGTTCCAACATCTCCTGTACCTCCTCCCTCAGAGTCTGTTTGACTCTCTCAGGCACTCTATAAGGGGCCTGCCTAATAGGCCTTTGGGGTCCTGTATCCACCTGGTGCTGCCCCAGGTGGGTCACCTTGGTTTGCCAGCAAACATGTCCCCAAATTCCTGCAACATAGCTCGGATTTCTAGAACTTGGGTAAGAGATAGCTGCTGGGACATTGCTACCCTTTCCACTGAGGTGTCAGCCTGAGCCTCACTGAAATCAGTCACAAGATCTCCCACAGACTCCTCCTGCTATCCACTGCAAATGCTCAGCACAAGGGCCTCCCTGTCATGGTAAGGTTTAATCATATTAACAGGGTACAATTTGTGCCCCTGCCTTCTGCCTAGCAGTTCCACCATGTAGTTAAGATCATTTTACTTTCTTACCACCTTGTAGGGTCCCTCCCAAGCTGTTTGTAGCTTGTTGTGTCTGACAGTAATGAGAACCATTATCTGCTGCCCCACAGCATACCCTCTAGCTTGAGCATTCCTGTCATACCACACCTTTTTCTGTTGTTACTTGGGCTTCTGCCAGGTTCTCCTGGGCCAAGCCCAAGAGTTCCCTCAGCCTTGTCCTGAGGTTTAGGATGTATGCCACAACAGACTCCTTGTGAGACTCCATTCACCTTCCCACTCATCTCAAATTAAATCTAGAGGTCCCCTCACCCTATGCCCATACAGCAACTTAAAGGGTAAAAAAACTGTGGATTCCTGGTGAACCTCTCTGTAAGAAAACAACAGATGGGGCAAATATTTGTCCCACTCCCTCTTAAACTGATCTGCAAATGCCCATAGCATGGACTTGATTGTAGAGTTTAACCTCTCAACAAGACCATTAGTCTGGGGATGGTAGGGGGTGGTCTTCATGTGCTTCACCCCACAGGACTTCCACATACAAGCCAGCAGGTCTGACATGAAATTGACACCTCTGTCAGTCAGTATTTCTTTTGGGAAACCTACCCTGCTGAAAATCTCTAACAACACATTTGTCACATTCTCTGCCTCAATGGAGGACAAAGCCACCGCCTCAGGGTATCATGTAGCATAATCCACTACCACTAGGATATACTTTTTCCCTGTGGAACTTGGGGTACTCAGAGGACCCACAATATCCATAGCTACCCTCTGAAATAGCTCCTCAATCACAGGCAATTTCATCAAAGGAGCTCTCACCTTGTCTCCTGCCTTGCCTACCTTTTGGCACTGCTCACAGGTCCTGCAGTACCCTGTTGCATCTCTGGAAATTCCAGGCGAATAGAAGTTCTGCATAATGTGCCTCTTTGTACGTTTAATGCACATATGACCTGCAAAGGGAATATCATGGGCTATGGCTAGAAGCACCAGATGGTAGGCTCTAGGCACTACCAACATCTGTACTCTCTCATCTCCTAACCCTCCCTCAGGGGTCCACTCTCTGTACAGTAACCCTTTGTCTCAGTATACAGATTTCCACTTTCCTTGAGAATCAGGTGCCTCCTTAGCTACCTGCCTCAGACCTTGCAGTGTAGAGTCTGAGAGCTGAGCCTGTCTCAACTCTCTCCTTGTAACCCTTCCCAGCTCCCCTTCCACAGGAAGCCTGACATCCTCTGACAGTGGTGCCTCACTGTCAGCTTGGGTACTACTACTCACCTCTTCCTTTGCAGTCACTCTGTCCAAGGGACCATCAGTACCCCCAAGCATCTGTGGCTCACCTTCAGTCTCACTGCTACAGGGTAGCTCCCTCCCGGAAGTAACCACCTCACCAGTCCTGGCTGCAAGTATGCAATCTGTCTGGGTATCCCTCAGGCTACCAGACTTACCTGCTTGTCTCCAAGCCTGGCTGCATGTAACTGCACAAGCACAGGGTACTGCACTATCAAAATCATTCCCTATCAGGACATCTGCAGGTATATCCTCAAACACACCTACTTGCTGGCTTTTTTTTTCCATTCTCCCAGTCAAGGTGAACCATAGCCAAAGGTATTTGGAATGGGATCCCTCCTAAAGCCCTGACTATAGTAGACTGTCCAGGCAAGTAGTGCTCCTCTGTAACCATTGCAGGCTTTACAATGGTTATATCAAAGGCTGTGTGTCTCTTGGCAATGGCCTCTTTGCCATTCACTACAATAGGATATAACCTCTGGTCGTAGTTTGGTACTCTTGTTGTCTCAAGACAAGCTACTATTGGCATTCTGTCTTTCCCACTTACTGGCTCCCTCACCTTTTGTTCCCCACCTTGCCTCTGTGGACACCTGTATGTCACATGGCTCCACTGGTTGCATTCAAAGCATTTAATCCTAGCTCCTGGATGTGTACCTGGACTAGTGGCTTCCCCTGCTACTGGCAGATTCTGTTGGGGCAGTCTGTGCTGCCCACCATGGGTTCCTTTAAACCCATGAGCAGTACTGGGAATCCCTTTCCTGTGCAGGGCTGCCCTGCTTGCCAGGTATAGCTCTCCTTCTTCTCCAACTCATCTGAAGTGGCACATTGTCTATCAACTAACCAGATCTTCATGTCCTCAGGCAAAGTGCTAAGGGCTTTTTCCCTCACCAAAAAGTCTGCCAGCCCTTCAAAAGTGGTGACCTGACATCCACTCACTCACCTATGGAAATAAGTGCTCAGTTCAGCAACATATTCACACACACTTTCATCTGCCTTTCATCTATGCTCACAAAACCTTTTCCTATACATTTCAGGTGTTAGCTTAAACAATTCTAACAAGTGATTTTTAACAGCAGTATAATCAAAACATGCAACATCAGACATGTTTGACAAAACAGTTACAGCTTTACCATGGAGAAAGGGGGTCAGTAACCGTACCCAGAGCTTTTGGTCGACACCATACTGTTTGCATACCCTTTCAAACATATGAATGAAACTATCAAAATTATCCTCCTCTTTAAACTGTGGAAGAAATGTACTGACTTTTTGTGCTTCTGGGGTCTAGTTACTCCCTTCCCCATTATCTCCATGACTCTGGTGAACAGTCAGCATCTCCCTCTCATGGTTCCTCTGCTGCTCCTTTTCCTCAGCTTCCAGGCACAGCAGTTTCTCATTCTCCTCAGCCTGTATACTCAGTCTCTCAGCTGCTTCTATCTCCAAACGTCTGGCCTCCAACTCAAGTCTCTTTAGCTCCAGATGGATTTTTAATGCAGAAAGGTTGAGCTGTCCATTCTCCGAGGGAATTATAGCTCCACTGCCAGTCTTATTGTCCTCCTGGTTGCTGTTTTCTGATGCAGCTGTAACCAAGGCTGCAATCAGGTCTGCCTTAGTCAGGTTTTCATGCACCAGTCCCCTAGCCTGGCACATCTCCACCAGCTGGCTCCTTGTCAGCTTTCCATACCCCTCTGCTGACATGCTGCCTGCTCACCCTTACTAACTAAGCTAACAAACTAAATAAAACAATTGTAATCTGAACTCTGAGTATTCCACTGCATGACTGATCAAAACACCTTCAGAGCTCACTGCACACAAGCTACAGGAATTCACTCTACCCACACCACTACAAGCCAATTAGTATTTGCCAACCAATTAACATGTGGTGTGGATATCCCACCACTGCCAAACAATTAATATGTGATGCCCGCACCCTGGCCCAGTAAACAAGGAGCCTCAATCCTCACCACTAACACCAGTGAGGGGCGTCTCATATAGGACGAGAGGATAACAAATAAACACAGTAAAGTGCAATTTCCCTTAAAAGCACATAGAGATCACAGCCAGTCCGAGGCTGGTCGCTCCCTTGCTCTCCAGGTCCCCAGTAAGACTCCCCACTGGCACAGCTATAGGCTCCAGATTTCAGCCTAGTGGGCAAGCTAAAACCTCTAGCACCCTCTCTGTCCAACCAATCCTTCGTGTCCCTGCCCAAGTAGCTGACACACACACACATACGCCACACACAAACACACACACACACACACACACACACACACACACACACACACACACACACACACACACACACACACACACACACACACACACACACACACACACACACACACACACACACACACACACACACACACACACACTTTGAGAAGAGTTTATACAACCACACAGACACTGCTGGGCAAAGCTGGCATAGGTTCTCCAGCTGTGCCCCTTTTTCCCAGACTATACGGTAGTACCATCTACCACCACCCACTAATATTTATCAGCTACTCAAAGGCCCTTAAAAGGGTGTCCAGTTATTACTGTGCAATATTATTATCCAGTTGGTAGTATAGCCCAGGGCTAAAGCTATTGGAGTGGCATTGTACAATTTAACCAAAGGCATACAAGTATTCTAAAGAGCTTAAATTATCTCTACAAAAACAGCCACAGTTGAAAGGGTTTAAAAATATTTAATAACAAATAGTCAAAACACAAGACAATATTTTTTACTACACAGTGCTGGTTAATAGTTCAGAGATCACAGATAAATAGTACAGTTCTAACATCACAGAAAAACACTTAGTCTAATCTTTTTAGTTTCTAGCTATTTCTAAGAGAAAACACAAGTCTAAGATCAACTTACATATAGAGCAAGACAGTGCTGGTGAGTTTAATGCTCTCTGATTCTCTTTGTTTTTAAAATCACATTCCTGGTTTACATTACATCATTCTTCACACTTCTCTGGGTTCCCAGGCTAACAGAAACTACATTTACATTCGTCATCTCTGAGCAGAAACCAGAGCAATAAAGGACATTTATGCATGCAACTTCTGGCCATTAACTCTGGCCTTAAAACAATAGGCAGGATGCTTCACTCTGACTTACTGGTTGCAAGTTTTAACATCAAAAGGTCACAACATACTTTACTTGGTCAGTAGAGTGCACCGCTGTTACATTTTTTCCAGTTCCACATGTAACACTGTTTTTACCATTTAAGACAACAAGCCTGTAGTTTACATTACTATTTACAGATGACAGAATTATCTCCAAAATTCTATCTGGCTAGGCTGGCAGCCTTCACCTATCTTCACCCAACATTCACAGTTGGCTATATCTGTTGGCTCAGTATAGGAGGTACCATTGTGCAACAACTCACAGCAAATCTGGGTATTGCCTGGGAGGTTCTTGATATAGCTATAGAAGGCTTTGTAGTTGGTTTTGGTGTCAGCTTCAATTCTGCCTTCAAAGCTGCCTGTAAGGGATTTGATAAGGGATCTCAAATTTTTGTTGAGGTTGATAAGGGAGTTTTTCCAGTCTTGTGACTTCATTTTTTTCTGTAACAGTTTATTCCTTCTGTTGTAGAATTTATTGATGGCTGGGGACCACCAGATTGGCTTCCTTTTGTTGGAGGAGAGCGTCATGGTTATATTTGATATGGCAAGTTCCATACATTTATGTACACGCTCATACAGTGCATTGGTGTATGATTTGGCAGTCATGCAGCTATTTTCCATTGGCAACTTCTCTAAATGCTTCAAAGTAGGGATATCTTAAAAATCATTGTCGTCATATGCAAAACCATCATCAAAAGTGACTTCACTTTTTTCTTCAACCATTTCTTTCTTCTGTTGTAGAGTTTATTGATAGCTGGGGACCACCAGATTGGCTTCCTTTTTTTGGAGGAGAGCGTCATGGTTCTATCTAATATGGCAAGTTCCATGCATTTGTGTACGTGCCTGTACAGTGCATTGGTGTATGATTTGGCAGTCATGCAGCTATTTTCAGTTGGCAACATTTCTAAATGCTTCAAAGTGGGGAAATCTTAAAAATCATTGTCTTCATATGCAAAACCATCACCCAAATGATTAACAGCTTCACCCAGATTGGATTCATTAGTGGCAGGCAAACTTTCTCTCTCTTCAGAAAAGTGCTTAAAACCCTTTGGTATCAGGTAAACTCACTTTTCTGCATACATTTGGACATCCCTATGCAACTTCCGTTGCTTCTTTTCCAAGTTTTGTTTAAGAAAACTCTCCAAATCAGTAAATATTTTATGATATTTTGCTGCATTGACTGTAAAAATTAAATCATTCACCATACTTTCATTCATGTGAACATATCCAGTATATAACTGAAAAATACAACCATTCCTTATCAAGATCAATTTTAATAACTTATGGTTCATTAATATAGATTTTCAATTTTAATAACTTACGGTCATGCTCACGAATCAAAATCTTTGTTAATTCAAGTCCAGTATGGTCAAACAGCTCTGTTAGTTCTCCATGCATTATGGAGCCAGACTCAGTGCCTACTGGGCATTTCCAAATGCACAGACCTCTGGGTACCTGATTTAAAGGAACAGACTTAACAAGAAACAGGTTATCCAATTGCAATGATCTGTAAATTTTAGTCAAACATTCCACTGTCTGCAGCTGCACTGGTATAGTTCCTCAGTCTCTAGAGGTATGAGCTGGCAAAGAGAAATCAAAATCCAGAAAATGCAACCATTGCGAAATGTCTAACATACATTGTTCTTTAAAAACAGTAAGCCTATAGGAGCTCTTACCATTGTTCAGGTTCCTAGAACAGTTCATAGGTTCATAGGTGCATAGGTAGGTACTAGGCTATTGACCCGAGGGCATTTATAAGCCTAGTCAGAGTGTGTCAGCTTTCACCACCCCATTGATTAATTAATTGATCCTCTGTCAAGCAGAGCCAATGAAGTGATCCCAGGGGTGTATTTTCTGTTACCCATCCACTCGTCAAGGCTTCTCTTGAAGAGTGTTAGTGAGGGGCTCTGCCTGATGTAATTTGGAATTTTGTTCCAAACCATGGGGTGTCTCTGTGACAGGAATCTATCCCTCCAGCATGTTCTATTTATTGTTGTGGTGAGGTTTAGCTCACTAGAGCACGTGGCTCGCAGTGACTTGAATTTCTTTAGGTGGAGCATGTCCATCAATTCTGAGTTGGACATGGCTTTGTAAGTCAGGCAGAGATCACCTCTGAGTAAGCGATATGCCACTGAGTACAGCCGGAGTTTTTTCAGTCGGGATGCATAGGACATATGTTTGAGACCAGTAATCCTCTTGGTGAGGTAATTTTGTGGTCTTTCCAGCTGTTGGAAGTGTCTTGTGAGGTACATCCCAAATGGTGTACTCTATGATGGGTCTAATGAGTGACGAGTAGAGGGGCACTATAACCTCTTTATTTCTAGATGCGAACCCTTTAGTAATTAGATGGGCCAGATAGAAGGATTTCCTAACTACTTTGGCAATATGATTGTCAAAGGAGAGATTACTATCGACCTGGGTCCCCTAGATCTCTTATTACCTCTTCTGTATTAAGGGGGCTGCCACCTATGTGGTAATTCGTGGGTGTTTCGTTTTTCCCAAATGGGATGACTATGCATTTTTGGCATTTAGCTTGAGGCCATGACTTTGACACCAGGTGTCCATCTCAGTAAGGCCCTTTTGGAAGATGTCCGTGTCAGCCGGAGAATCAATTATGGCTCCCAGTTTGCAGTCATCAGTGAACTTGGTTAGCCATAGTCCTCCTGTGTTTGCCTGTACTTCTTGAGAAGTATATGCCAAACAGTAGTGGTCCCAGGACCGAGCCTTGTGGGACACCACTTGTGACTGGTTTAGAGTCGGACCTGGAGCTCGCTATTCTTACCGTGTGAGTTCTGTCTGTAAGCCAGTTGGCAACCCATCCCATGACGTAGGGGGTTTATGTTCAGGCTGGTGGGTTTTTCTGTAATACCTGAGTGGGGAATGGTGTCGAAAGCCTTGGCGAGGTCAAGGTAGGCTGCGTGAACCACCTTTCCCTCATCTATGGCCTTTGTGACTGTCTCAAAGAAGTCAACCAGGTTTAGTAGGCGTGATCTGCCCTTAACAAAGCCGAACTGGGTCGGGTCAAGTGTTTGGAGGTTCCCAATGTCTTTGGTAATGAGTTCCATGATGATGCGCTCCATAGCCTTGCAGACTAGGCTAGTCAGGCTTATGGGGTGATAGTTACCAGGGTCAGTTGTGGCCCCTCCTTTGTGGAGAGGAATAACCATTGCTGTGCACCATTCTATGGGCATGTAACCTGTGGAGATGCTGAGGTTGAACAGCGTGTTTAGGTGGGGGGGGTTAGTTCATTCTGTAGTTTGTGCAAGATGCAGCCTGGGACACCCTCTGTTTTTGGCTTTTGAAAGGGTTGTTTTCACCTGTGCATCTGTGATTTTTGGGACACAACACTTTTCCAGTATTGTTGTGGGCCCTTTTGGAGGTGAGAGGGGGGTGAAGTTTGCATTGAATCTATCTGCCAGGATGTTAGCAATATCAGTAGGTTCAGTATATTTTGTGCTATTTTGCACTAGTTCAGTGCATATCTGTGAGTTGCCACTTAGATTCTTAACATAGCTAAAGAAGGCTTTGTGGTTATCTTTTGAATCCTTGGCTGTTTTTCTTTCGAAGTTAGCCTTGGATGATTTCATGAGGGACCTCAGTTTCTTACTGATACTGATCAGGGATGTCTTTCATTCTTTGGATTTGCTTTTTTTCTGAACTAGTTTCCTCCTTCTATTGTATAGCCTATTTATTGCTGGGGTCCACCAAACTGATTTCCTTCTCTTAGAGGAGTGAGTCTTGGTTTTGCTAGGGATGGCAAAATCCATGCATCCTTGTAGGTGCTCATAAAGTGCATTTGTAAAGGTTTCTGCATCTTGGGCAGCGTTATCCTTTAGCGTGGGAGCTGTGAAACTTACCACCTCTGTCATAAGTAAGGTGAAGTTTGCTTTAAAAATGTTTTTTACTGTGGTTTCCTTAATTGGGGGTGGTGGTGGGGTGTGGACATCCTGAGTGATTAGTTTATTTTCTGATCTAACCAGTGACGGGTTGACCTCTGGTGTCGAACACCTGTCGCCCATGTTGGTGATGACCAGGTCCAATATGTTTTCACCTCTGGTAGGGGAGTTTACCAGCTGATCCAGGGCATTTGAGTTGATGAATTCCAGGAAGCACTGGGCCTGGGAATTTGTACTTGAGTAGTTTTCCCAGTGAATGGTAGGGTAATTGAAATTGCCAAATATCAGGATGTTTGGTAGGACCTTCATGTTTTTCAGTGTCTCCAGAAAGGTGGAGTGGTGGTCATGGCTCATGAAGGGTGATCTGTAGCAGGCCACAATTTGCATTGCAGATTTGCCTGATGGTAGTTGCACATGGGTTGCACATGGATGATCTCAGAGGTATCATGCTGTGCCACTAACCTGCAGGTGTAGATATCCTTGATGAATATGGATACACCACCTCCTTTTATGTTTCGGTCCATGTTCTGTGGCCGAAACGTGTGGTATGAGTTGTTGCCTGGTAGTGCAGGGGTGCTATCTGGAGCCTTGAACCAGGTTTCAGTTACTGCACAGATATCGACGTTGTCCATACTGAGGAGTGCTTCAGGTGCATGCATTTTGAGATTTAAACTCCTGGCGTTGAGTAGCATAACCCTCAGTTTTTTGTTAATTGTGCTGTTTGCAGCGGTGGGTTTGACTTTTGAGCCTTGCCTAAAAAAGGCACTATGGGGGCAGCAAGAGCCTTGGCCAGTATTCGAAAGCATAGGGGTGACAGGTGCAAGCCATCTCTTGCGAAGCAAAGCGGCTTGTCGAGTATGTCGTCCCAGGCTGACAGACACTGGATCCCCTTTGATTGACACCAGAAGCTTAGCCAATTGTTGAAATTGATAATTTTTTCTTTATACTCAGGTATCATTCTTGGTGAGGGCAGGATGCTACTCAGGGTCAGGGTCATACCAGCCTGGGCTACATGATCAGAGAACTCTTCCATGTCTCTTTTCATGTAGTCCAGGGAGGTATGTCTCAGGTTATTCACACCAACATGAACAATGACAGAGTCCTATTTGTACTTGTTCTGGAGTGACTTGAGTGCTTGTGCTATGTGGTGGATTCTGGCTCCCTTCAGAGAGCTAACAGTAACCTTCTGCTTGTCCAGCCTAGTGAGTGGGACGTCAGTGTGCCTGACTATAGAGTCACCTATTACTAATGTGTTAGGTATGTTATTTCGCCTTAAGGGCTGTGATTGTGCGGCACACTGATTTTGTGTTTTATGTGTTGTCCGGTTTGTGACGGGAAGTGTAGGTTGTTTGGGTGTCTGCTTTGGAGGTCTCTGATGCTTTTGCAGGTTTTTATATAGAGCCTCCGAGTATGATTTTGTGCATTTATGTGTATTTTTTGCTAGTGCTGTTTTAGTAGGTCTGTGTGCAGCTGGAGTTGTGGTGCAAGTGTTAACCTTCTCCTCTTGACTGTCTGTTCTAGTCTTGGGTAGAGACAGCTTAGCTTCCAGTTTGGCTGTATAATTGCATCTCTCGCATATGTTAGTGTTTTGTGGTAGGAGGAGAGGGTTGTCTGTGTACATGAGGCAGTTGTAACATTGCCTCAGGATACCCAGATTCACCAGCTGAACTGGAGAGTGCACCTGAAGTTGCCCTTTGGTCATGCCTGACTAGTAGGGTGAGCTGCTTAGTCGCTTGGTTGGTGATGGGTGAATAAAGAGCCATGCCCTGCTGGGCAATCAGTGTCAGGGTATATTAGTGCTTGCTATTAGGTCTAAGCAAGTGCTGGGCTGTAAGATGCTTTTTGAGTGCTTAGGTTGAGAGTTATACTAGTTTCATGGGAAAAACTGAAGAGGAGACTTAGTGGAGCTGGGAATAATTTAACAGTAGCTAACTGGCACTGCCCAGTGCGCAAAACCGTGCAAATGCATTTTTTTTAGTAGGGAAATGAAAGAGATAGAAATTAGCCCAAAATGGCCAATAAACTACTAACTTCTGGGCTGGAACCACACCTCCAGGGACAGATAGGTTGCTCAAAGCTCCCCTCTCTCACAGGTGAACAGAGAAACTTCCTTCTATCCAAGTATAGTATGGGCAACTCAGAAACTAGTATCACAGCCCTGAATTCAGCACTAGCCTGAAAACTGGACTATACTAGCTTAGAAACGCGGGAAACAAGGAATTTTTTTTTTTTGTTTTTTTGAAAAGATAAGGCAAAAACAGTAAAAAATACACTTAAAACAGCTTTAAACTACTACAAATGATCAGAAAAGGCTATCACACTTTAGTGTGTAGCCTAGAACAGTTAAACAAATTATTTAAACAAAAAACAACTTTTTAAAAGTGCAGGCAGTCAAATAAGTACAATATGTGAAAAAACAAGCTTTTAAATCACAATAAACACTGGAAAATCTACGTTTAGGTGGAAAACAGTTAAGTACAGCAAGAAAGTACAAAAAACTGATACTTAATCACTCCAAAGTCTCTCTCCTAAGCTAGAAGGCTTGTAGCAGTTTAAAGCTTTCTAGTACTTCCCAGTAGGTTAGTTACAGGAAAGATGAGAAACAAGCGCACATGTGGTCTTTTAAACCAGAAAGTTGAAAGAGACGGACAAACTGTCCAAATGGTCAATAAACTACAGTTTCTGGGCCAAGAACCTCTCCTCTCATGGTAGACAGGCTACCTAGTGCTTACCACTCCCACTGATAATCTAGAAGGCTGTCCTCCAACACAGAAAGGCTTGTGGGGCTCAGAAGCTTACCAACAGTCCTGGATACAGCAACTCTGTATTTGGACTAGGCTAGTTACAGGAAAGCTGGGAAACAAGCGCAACTGCGGCTTTTAAACCAGAACATTGAAAGAGATGGAAAAGCTTCCCAAACAGCCAATAAACTATAATTTCTGGGCCAGAAACCACTCCTCCTGTGGTAGATAGGTTACCTAGTGCTTACCACTCCCACTGATAAGCTAGAAGGCTTATCTTCAACACAGAAGGGCTTGGGGGGCTCAGAAGCTTGCCAACAGTCCTGGATACAGCAAATCTGTACCTGGATTACACTAGTTATATGAAAGGCGGGGACCAAACACAAAACGGGCTTTTAACCAGAAAGTAGAAAGAGATGGAAAAACTGCCCAAAACGGCCAATGAACTACAATTTCAGGGCCAAAACCCACTCTTCCCGTAGTAGATAGGCTACCTAGTGCTTACCACTCCCATTGATAAGCTAGAAGGCTTCCTTTCAACACAGAAAGGCTTGGGGGGCTTAGAAGCTTACCAACAGTCCAGGATACAGCAAGTCTGTATCTGGACTTGACTAGTTACAGGAAAGGCAGGAAACAAGCTTAGAATTTTTTTTTGTTACAGAAAAGCAGCTAAAACAGCAGTAAATGCAATTCAAATTGTAGTGCAGGCCAGCACACCTGAGCATGTAGCAACACTACGGCAAATATAGTTCAAATAAATGCAATTAAATTAACAAATGACTAAAAACAAGTGCAGAAGGCAGTAAATTAGAAGGCTACTAACAAGCAGTAATAAGGGCAGAGTAAGATAGACTGAACAGATAACAGCATGCAGAAGAGCAACTAAGACAGTTACAATAAGAGCAGATGAATAAGATACATATATATATATATATATATATATATATATATATATATATATATATATTTTTTTTTTTTTTTTGAGGGAAGGAACAGAGCAGGATTAAGAGGTTACAGGAGTTGTCCTTACCAAATGCTCTCTTTGTACACAGTAGAAGTGCCTGAAATCAGAATATGATCTCATTGCACTCAGTTGAGTGAGCAAATAAGATGGGCCCAGAAGGAATATCCAAATACAAATCTACAAGAGGGGCGGGCAATTTCAAAGCCACCAACATAAACACCAAAACAAGAACAGGGAGAGTGGGTGGGGAACTAACTGTAGAGAAACAGCCACAACTTCAGCTTGAGTTAATATTCAGTGAAAAACACAAATAAATAAATTAAATACAGTACTATATACTGCGGTGGTGGTGCTGCAGTAGTGTTGTCACCTCACAGTAAGACATTGCCTCGTTCAATTCTCAGTTAGAGCATCTTCTGTGTGGCGACATGCGTGAATGGGAGTTCCTTCGTTGAAGGTTGTGTGTCAGGCCTGGCAAGTCGGCACGTAAAAATCTACTGCCAGTCATTAGTGGACTGGAGTGGCAACCCCTAACCGGGAAAAGCTGAAAGACACAACAACAACAGTACTACATGCAAAAGAGCAGATAAAAGTGTACTTAAATTCACTTATACGTCCAGCTGATTTCAGGCAGATGTTAGCCGGCCAAAGCTCTGATATTAAGCAGAGATAACTCAAAATGTACCACTTATATAAGGCAAGACAATATGTCAGTGATGAGCTGAAACTACCCCCACTGCTATCAATGGCTACACAGAAATTCTAAAAAGTACTCTGTAGAGAGACAGACACAACTTCAGTTGAGTTAATATTCAGTGAAAAACACAAATAAATTACAGTACTATATGCAGAAGAGTAGATAAAAGTGTACTTAAATTCACTTATACGTCCAGCTGATTTCAGGAAGACGTTAGCCGGCCAAAGCTCTGATATTAAGCAGAGATAACTCAAAATGTACCACTTATATAAGGCAAGACAGGATTTCAGTGATGAGCTGAAACGTAAATGGGAGGTATCTATCTTGGTTGAAGTAGAAGGATTAATTGATTTATCTACACCCAAAATGTTCAAAACATGTGTGAAGAGCTGCTGAATAAAATAGTTAAACCATCCAACAAGACTTAAAAGTCAATACCACTCATAGAATATATGCTTTTGTAGAAAGTAGTAACCAGCACACCAGGCACATTTGCAAAGTATACACGCATAGAAAATGTACAAGATATTTTAACCTTGTGAGTAGTTTTTATTAGGTGTCATCCTTAAAAAACAAAGGTGGGACTTGAACCCTGATCTACAGATAGTATTTGCTGTGTGGATCAATGTGTTTAACAAATGTACTACACACACAAGTGATTCGAAGAGGTAGTATTGGTTATCAAAAAAATACATTATTTTTATCAGGTTCTACCACGGAAATACTAGCATTGAAAAAAAACCTAAGCTCTCAGCTGGTCAAATGCATTACTCTTTCACTGTCTCCAAGCTCTGGAATAAATTCCCTCCTTCAATAAGAACTATCAGTAGCTCCACTGCTTTTAAAAACTCCCTTAAACTTCACCTCTCATCACATTGGATATGGACCTGCACCCTTAATCACAATTCCATTACCTGACGCCCTCTCCAAAACTATCTTAGCCTATCTCTACACCCAGACTATCCTTTCCCTCCTTTACACCTACTGCTTCTGCTGACACTAGCCAGTGCCATCTCTACTTTAAGCCTTCTGCCTCCTTCTTTTCCTTTATACAATCTTCTCTCTCATCTAACAATCATACCTGCCATCCACAACTTCTATTTCTATACTTCTACCATGATTTTAACAATTTTCTACCAATGCCACCATGTTATACAATGTTATCACCGCACTACTGTATTGTAATTCATGTCATATTATTGTATTCTCTTATTCACTTATCTAATGTACTACCACTACCTGATATATTCTGTATTATATGTTCTTTTATGTAATTACATGTGGAGCTTTTCTCCCAGGGCCTCCACTGAAAATGGTCTCATCTCTGGCCCAGTGGACTTTCCTGGTAAACAAATGCAACAAATAAATAAAATAAATAAATAAATAAATAAATAAATATATAAATCTATGAAATAAACAACACTACAAAATATATGTTAGCACACATGAAAGATTTTTACACACAGGTCTAGATTTGAATTCTCATACCAATGAACCTTCAATACACAGTAAGGGTGCCATATCCCTATTTGCCATAGAAACAGCTTTGCAGCAGCCAATGAAAATCATTGTGCATACAAGCAAGTGCAACATCATCCACAGTATTAACAAGACATATGACAATAATATCTAGTTTTCAACAAATACAGGAGAGGTTGGATGTTACTGAATAGAAATTGTGAAATGTGTGCTGCTTACATACATTTAAAACATTGATACAATTACTTCTACATTTTGTAAGTCTAATCTGGCTGACACACACAATGAAGGTAAGGGAGTCTGAATTGTTTTGCGTTTTCCTTATCCAGTAATCACTCACAGTTGCAATCCATTAGCAACAAACACCGAGGGAGTGCCTGCACCATTTCACATCTGCTACATGGAGCCGGCCAAGAATTTGGAATTCAGCAATTCTAATGACTTCACACCTCATTTGCATTTTCACTGTACTCACAGGCCTGAATCTACACTATAAAAAGGAAACCATGTAGTTGGGGAATCTGAAGGTCAGGAGACTTGTTTATGTGGATAACACAGAAGAAGATTTTATTAATTTGGGTTTATCAGCACAGAAGACTACTGATCTTGATAAGGCATGATTGCATTTTTCAGTTTTATATACTGCATATGCTCACATGTCACTTAGAAAAATATTTTTATATATGCAATTATCAAATGCTGCTTTCTTCTGTATGCAATTCTTAGAAGTTTACTGATGGCATATGCATTTTTGTCAGGGCATTTTACTTTCTCAGATGCACAGCCTTTTAACTTTCATCATAAGTGTTATTGTTACAACTGTGTCTCATTACACTTTTCCATTGTTATTTCAGTGAAATATAAATGTCCTATATTGTCAATGACACAGTGGTGTTAGCCTTCTAGGAGGGCCCATATACACCTCTAGGGGAGTGCTGTCCACAGAGAGAGGTCACTGGCAATTGCATAAAAATGAATGTCCTGTGGTAAATGTGTACACATGTTTTTTGACAGTTTTTTTGATAGGACTTACAACAATTCATGTTTTATTCCTTTGTTTGGTACCAAAATGTCATCTAACTGTTGTTTTGGGGGTGGGGGTAACAACTTCCATTTCTATGTTGGCACAAACAAAATTGTTTGTACAGAGGTTTGCTTAGCTATTGTTACTCCCCTTGTTTTGGATCAAACCTTGCTTTGTGTGTGACTGTGATATTGTACAACCACATATTTTTTTTTTGTTTCTCCAGTGGGTAATATTTAAAAAACTACATATGTGTTATATCTAAGCAGGACTTTTATTTATGTGCATTATCCTTCTTTTGTGTTTTATGTCATCTAGGACTTTGGCACCCAAGGATCCCAGTCTCTGCAACCCCCCCCCTTCAGTGACTCTGAGAATGATATAATTGTCGAAGCATTTGGGCAACATCGTGCCTTTCTGCTTGAGAGAGGATTTGGGGATACGTCTGGAAGAATGCAAATTTGGCAGCAGATAGTGAGTAATGTAAATGCTATTGGGGATGCAGCAGGACATATGATCAGGTGTGTCACAGGGCCACTGATATGATTTCATCAGCCCAGAGGAGAGCAGCTGCAGTGGCGCTTGAGAGGGGGGTGCTGCTACATAGACACCACTGACACCATATGAAGAGTTTCTGTCCACTGTCAGGGATCCAGAGGGCTCAGTGGAAAGTGCACAACAGCATGTGACTGATGTTGGTGCTGCTGTTTCAGGGAGGACAATTATGTCCCAGGAGGTGTTCCAGGTAGGCTTACCTATGTCAATTGTTAAATATTTCTTGTATAGTAAAATATTAACAGCAATACTTAAGTTTGTTTAACAATTTTTGGGGGAACTAATTATAGACTGATACAGATAACAACAGATTATGGTTCATTACACACGGGCTTGGGGTGGATGGGTCATCCAGGCTTATGTTAAAGGTATTGTTAATGTACATAAAATGGCCCAAAAATGTTTTCACCCTGTGTTATTGTTATTGTGATGATGGTGTCCTTACATTTTGCTTCATTTCTTCCAGGACCATCCTCCCTAGCAAGTGTAGAGTCATCAGCACATGGTAAGGCAAACATTTTTATTTCAGTACTGATGAGATGTTCACAGAAATATTTATTTTTCCTTATGTGTGATGTGGGTGTCAGGACTATGTGTGTATTGAGGTACCATCTGTGATAGTGGCAGCAGTGTTAGTTTGTTGCTTATTATTACAAGTGATCCTGACAGTGGAAGTGTAGGACTCTTACCAGCTGATGTCAAGAGTATTGGCAGACTCTGATGATGATGGTGGGCAAATAGAGGCACAGTTGGGAGGGAGCAGAAGTGTTCTCTGACAGTGAGGTTGACATTCAGCCATCCTCTGTAATTCCAATGGACATAGTCAGTAGGACTATGCAAACCCATTCTAGTGAGCCCTCAGATATTGGACAGGTAAAGAACGAGACACTCGATCAAAGTAGTGTGGTTGTGTAGCCTCAGTGTCTGTTGACTTTGGCCATAGCCAAAGTGTAGGTGAGGTGCCACATTTGAGGGTTGTTAGGGGTGTTCGGAGGAAGCCTGCTGTCCATCCTCAACCTGATCTGGGTGTGTCTTTCTGTGCCACTCAGCATATGTTTAGGACACTCATGGAGGCACAGGCATGTTCCAATAGGGCCTCCAAGTAAATGCTTAGGGTAGTAGATGTGGCATAGGCTGACATGCATGACTGCCTCCACTGTGTTGCTGATTCAATTCATCAGTTCAGTGACATATTGGAACGGGCGGTGTATGTGATGGAATGTCTGCTGGGAGGGGGATGACATCCACATGTGAGTAGATCAGCCACATCATCTTATGTTAGCTGACGTGGCCATGCCCAATCACGGTCTTGTAGTGGCACTACTTCAACTGCTCTGTCAGTGGTTGAGGTGCCCACACCCAGATATGGTAGGCCATGGGGTCATTATCCTAGTAGTACTTGTGAGGAGAGCTCATCCACCAGACATCAGTCACATTCAGGTAGCAGCAATGCATCTGACCATGGTTGTGGATGTGCCAGTGCAACTCCTGGTAGAGCCAGTTCTTATGGTTGGGTCCAACGACGATGAACTGCCAGCTCTACCATGCACTGCTCACACTTGTCTGACATATCAAGATGTAGCTTGGCTGTGCTCTTGCAGACACTCACATACCAGTTTTACTTGGAGTACCCATACAGACACCTACACATAACAGTTACATCGGTCAGTTTTGAGGCTTAAAGCTCATTCTGTTTCAGTGGCCATTTGATACTTTATTCAAATGTATGCCTGTTTCTTTTTCTTACTCACATGCGCTCACTTACCTTTTGCGTCAGCCTAGACTTCCTGTCTCCCCTCCCAACACACACACACACACACACACACACACACACACACACACACACACACACACACACACACACACACACACACACACACACACACACACACACACACACACCATCCTGTGCAAATGATGATAACTGTGCCATATCCTTATTTTCTATCTTTTGGATTCAGGGATACATAAGCTTTGTGTCTGATGCTCAGGGTGCATAGCTGACTTAGTGCTTAGAATATCTATGTTTGTGATGCTGTTTTTCTAATTGTACTGCTTTCTTACAGGTTTTTTGCAATGTATATATGCCTCTCACACTATTACAACAACAAAGCTAGACAAAGCCATAAATAAAAGTGGGGCAAAGGGTGAACAACACGGAGACTTTTTAAATATTTTGGCCTTACAAATTTAGACAGTTGAGAGAATTAAACAATTTTTGCATCACTATTTTAAAGATTTTTCTGAGGGATATGAAGTCTGAAAGTGAAATGTATGTAATTAATTTCTAACACCTCTCTTTAATTATTTGCCATTACAAAAGTATGAGGCCAAACTGAGGACATTCTGTGACAATCAGTACTTTTCAGAGGTATGAATGTGTAACTCTTTGATGCCTGAAGTCTATTACTTGACAGAGGACACATATTCACATAAGTCACTGCTGTCACACATTGAAATTATTGTTGTAAAAGTCTTTTACTTATTTACATTAAAAGTAACAGTATGTAAGGATATGCCATTCCTTTGTATTATTACACATTTTTTTAATATTTCAGGTTCAAAACTTACCTTGTAAATTCGGCAGTTGCTGTTGTTTTAGTTCAGGACTGACTCTGTCTGATCCTAGGAGTACACAGCCATTACATAGGTAGGTAAAGGTTGTGAGAATTGCCTGGCATCAATGTTACTATATGTATGCGCATAGGATGAAGGTTTTAGCCCCTTAGGTGGTGAGTGAGTGTGCTATACTTTGCCTCCTGGCCAATGAGAGAGCATACTGAGCACAACTACATCTGCCTACACCAATAGCAGCTGCTGGTTTCTCTCTGACTCTTTACCTGTGTGTGGCTGTGGTGACATTGCCAGTGGTGGTGGGATCAGTACCCCTTCCTCCTGTTGATCCTGCTGAAGCTGTTTTCTCAGGATGATGTTGTGAAGCATGGCACAGAGGGTGAAGATTTCAGTACATGTATGTGGATTGTACTGCAGGGCTCCCCCAGGTGTGTCTAGGCACCAGAACTGCAACTTCATCAGCCCAATCACACACTCTATGATATTTCTTGTTTGAGTATGTGCCTCATTATAGTGTTCTTCATTTGGTGTGTGTGCATTTCTGATGGGGGTCATCAGCCACAGTTCCAGTGCATAACCTACATCCCGCAGTAAATGACCCTATGGGAAATCACCCCTAGTAAACAACTCATACAGTTGGGATTTGTGCCAGATATGTAAGTCATGGTAACTGCCTGGGTGGCTAGCATACACATTCAAGATAATTCTCTTGCATTGCACTTAGCAGTTAATGGAGTAGAAGCCATTTTTATTTATGTACACCCTTCCCTGTTCCACAGGTGGTGCTTTGATTTCTATGTGTGCAGTTTATGGCATCCAGTACTTCAGGGCAGCATGCTTCAGGGTAGAACTCCTGCATATTTGTGGCCCTGTCCTCAGGTGTATGGGAAAATATATTTAGTCACTGCCATGTTGAAGCATAGTATTCAGGGACTGATGGGGGATCCTGGATGCTGATGCCTGTGATACCCCCAGCATGTCCCCTGTTGGTCTCTGAAAAGTTCCTGTAGCTAAAATTCTAAGTGCTACACATACCTTTGTCTCCACCGGTATTGGTGCTGCTTATGCTGTAATTAGCATATTATGGTGTTTACCATGTTTGCATGGCTCTACATGCCATGTAGAGATGCTTACTGAATCTAAAATGGTGCGCTACCATGTGCATGTCATGGGGTGATGTTCACACAGTCTTAACAGATCATGTAGGCTTTACTGAATTCAGCCTTGTGTCTTGCTGTGGTCAGTAAAGTTCTAGAAAGCACTCTTTGCTAGTTTCCAAAGAGTTCACTGTTGAGAATTCTTGTACAAAGTACAGAGATGAGTCCCACTGCAGCACACTGCATAAACAAACTGGTTAAATATTCTTAGTTTGGACCAGAAACATTTTCTTTTGCCAATATGACTATAGAAATTAAGAAAAATATGGAATACTGTAAGTAGCTTTTCATCTGGCTTACCAGGTCTGCAAAGTCAAACCTGTCAATCACAAATGAGTAGAGCTGCAAGACTTGCCTGATGGCTTTGATATCTACTCAGTAGAGCACGGAGTGCCTAGAAACTGGATATGACTACAGTTTTGCATATTAACAAAATCTCATTATTTACCCATTTTAATATACTAATGAAAATTTAAATATGACAAAATTTTTAGCAGCATACATTTAGCACTAGAGTAATTTTATGAAAAAGTATTGTCACTATTTACAAAGATGGTTTAGAAAAACACTGACATAACACTGCCATTGTAAGTAAATGCAGAAACAAACCACCTAATCTGTTGCATCTAGAAGGTGTCATTTTAGAGACACAAACCACATTGTTGGAACAAGACTAATAAACTGAGAAACAAATTCAAGTCACCAGCATCATCCTTTCATCACAGCAATTTTAGGGCATAACAACTCAGCATCTACTTAGAAATACACACACATGGATTCAGCAGGAATCCACATCACTGGTGGCAAGGGCTGCCACCAAAAGGGGCTGTTTACATAATGTGGGAATTTGCATTTCAGAGTCATGTTAGTTGTAATGAGTAAAGACCTCAATGCAGGAACAGTCCTCAATGTACAGGACATATGCATGTTCTGCACATTCAACAATCTAATGCCAGCATGAATGCCTGCTCAAGAGATTTAAATTCATTTTGCAACATGAGTAGAACATGTTTATCACAGGGAATACCATTTCTTTGGAATTATCTTCCTTTCCATGTAAGGCAAAAATGCTTATCCTTCATTATTCAAATGTCATCTGGATGAATGGATGGGTAACCACAAAATCACCCCTTGTTTAGCGCCCATGTCCCTCACAGATAGGGAAAACATATAAATTGTCTCTAGATTATTTGTACTTAAAATATACTGGCTAAATACTTTATGGGAGACATGTCATGGCTTCTAAAGATCCTCGTGAATCAATCGCCTAGTAAGTACTTATGCACACATAAACCTATGTGCACTTTTATTTCAGGATAATGGACAGTGCAGAATAAGACACCACCAGTTTCATACAGATGATTTTTATGTCTATAAAACCATGTTTAAGCATCATATAAATATTTATTCATAAGCAATCAAAGATCACGTGACTTAAATTATCAACAAATAAAAATCATTTCAAAAGTCATGCATGATTTCAGAGAAGGCAGTATACTTGTGACAAATGTGTGGTTTGTACAGTGGCGGCTGGTGATATTAAAATAAAAGGGGGCTACAAGAAGCAGCTGAAAGGGCTGGAAATAAATGGAATGGAATGGGGTGGGGCTCTATTTCAGCAGGTCAGTAACCCTTGCCTACGATCAAATAACAGATGCAGCAAATTATTTTCATCTACAGACTGCCTCAGTATGGACCCACTAATTATAGTCAACTATATACATCTCTCATGTCTGACTGCAATCAGCAAGGCCAGCCATATGTGAAATGGATCCCTGGATGAAAGATTCCTTGGGCCTTGCTGTTGCACAGTAGTCCACTGCATTTCTTCTTTAACCCTTCTGTGTTTCCCCCTCATTCTAGACCTACACCACTCACACAGATTAATTCTATGTTGCCTTTTGCACATGTTGACTTACTTTTTAACTACCTTGCATGCTCCAAATGCATCCTAACTGGCCAAGAGTCAATGTAATACATCTGGAGGATGCAACTGAACTAGGTTGGGGATTTGGAGACTGGGGCCCAGAAGTCAAAGGACTCTAGATGCTCTGAGGTGACTCTCAGGGTTTATTTACAATGTTTTGATTTAATGACTTTAATGCCTTCAGGCCAGTTATTTTACATTAAAAGGGTTTGTGGTCTGCACTCTTGTGGGAGGAGAGGCTGGACTCTGCCCTTCTAGCTGGGAATTTCTGGTTAAAGGCTTATAGTGCCTGCATATTTAAACTGCTTCTTACTGAAATTGGTACACCTTGTTTGCTGTAGCATAGACTAGATCCAGGCCTGCTGAATCTAGCTTTGTTTGTATAACTTGAGCACTAATCCAGGCATTCTTTAAAGTATTCAATTGTATTTATTACTGCTTGGTAGTAACTGGATTAAAGTGTAGCTATCATTCTAAGTCTTTTGGATTAAGCACTTGGGCTTCAGACCAATTGTTTTACATTAGGAAGGTTTGTGGCCTGCACTGTGGTGGCAGGACAGGTAGCTTACATCCTTCTAAGTTGGGAACTGCTGATTGAGGGCTCAGTGTCTGTTATTCTAAAAGTGAATTAATTCTGGTTTAAGCACTTGGGCTTCAGGCCAGTTGTTTTACATTAAGAAGGTTTGTGGTCTGCACTGTAGTGGCAGAACAGGTAGCTTACATCCTTCTATGTTGGGAACTGCTGATTGAGGGCTCAGTGTCTGTTATTCTAAAAGTGTATTAATTCTGGTTTAAGTACTTGGGCTTCAGGCCAGTTATTTTACATTAAAAGGGTTCGTGGTCTGCACTCTTGTGGGAGGAGAGGCTGGACTCTGCCCTTCTGAGCTGGGAATTTCTAGTTAAAGGCTTATAGTGCCTGCATATTTGAACTGCTTCTTACTGAAATTGGTACACCTTGTTTGCTGTAGCATAGACTAGATCCAGGCCTGCTGAATCTAGCTTTGTTTGTATAACTTGAGCACTAATCCAGGCATTCTTTAAAGTATTCAGTTGTATTTATTACTGCTTGGTAGTAACTTGATTAAAGTGTAGCTATCATTCTAAGTCTTTTGGATTAAGCACTTGGGCTTCAGACCAGTTGTTTTACATTAGGAAGGTTTGTGGCCTGCACTGTGGTGACAGGGCAGGTAGCTTACATCCTTCTAAGTTGGGAACTGCTGATTGAGGGCTCAGTGTCTGTTATTCTAAAAGTGTATTAGTTCTGGTTTAAGCACCTGGGCTTCAGGCCAGTTATTTTACATTAAGAAGGTTCGTGGTCTGCACTCTTGTGGGAGGAGAGGCTGGACTCTGCCCTTCTGAGCTGAGAATTTCTGGTTAAAGGCTTATAGTGCCTGCATATTTTAACTGTTTCTTACTGAAATTGGTACACCTTGTTTGCTGTAGCATAGACTAGATCCAGGCCTGCTGAATCTAGCTTTGTTTGTATGCTTGTTGTTTGTTTGCTTATTTCCCTGAAACACTAATTCCACCTAAAATGCGGCTTTTCAGTGCTTCTTTGGATCCCTAGTGATATCTGCATTGCTTACTGTACTTATTTCCTTGTTTCACTTGAAAGAAAGTTACTGTTTGTCGTTTTTTGCATTTAAGTTACCTGTAACACATTGCATTTAAGTTACCTGTAACACATTGCATTTAAGTTACCTGGCACTTGCTCACTAAAGCAATTATATAAGTCAGCACTAAAAAATTAAAAGCACTACACCCTCACAAACTTTCCTTGAGTACCTCGTTCCCCATTGGCCCTTTTTTTTTCAATTATAAAGTAATTCCAAATACTATTCTAGCATGTCCAAAGGTCAGTTGTCAATCTCCTCTCCGGTCCAGCTGGTGAATCTGGGAATCTTGAGGCAATGTTACAACTGCCTCATGTACACAGACAACCCTCTCCTCCTCCCAATGAATTCCAACACATGTGAGAGATGCAACCATATAGCCATACTGGAGGCTAAGCTCTCTCAACTCAGTACTGGTGAAACCAGTCAGGAGGAGAAGGAAACCACACTCACTACAATTCTAGTCTCACACAGACCTACCACGACAGCAAACCAAACACATAAACACACAAAAACATACTCAGAGGCTCTAAATAAAAATCTGCCTAAGCAGCAGAGACCTCCAAAGCAGACACCCAAGGAACCGCTACCCCAAAACAAAACACATCCAACACATAGCTCACAAAGCCAGTGTGCTGAACAGTCACAGCCCTTAAGGCTAAACAACACACCTGATACACTTGTAATGTCATCAGGCACACTGACATCCCGCTCACCAGGCTGAACAAGGAGAAGGTCACGGTGAGCTGCCTGTCGGGTGCTAGGATCTGCCACATAACACAAGCACTCAGGTCACTCCAAGGCAAGTACAAATATGACTCAGTCATTGTCCATGCTGGTGTAAATGACCTGAGATGTACCTCCCTGGACTACATGAAAAGAGACATAGAGGAGCTCTCTGAGCATGTAGCCCAGGCCGGTATGACCCTGACCCTGAGTAGCATCTTACCCTCACCAAGAATGATGCCACAATATGAAGGCAAGATGATCAATTTCAACAAATGGCTTAAGTATTGGTGTCATTCAAAGGGGATCCAATGCCTGTCAGCCTGGGATGACATGCTCGACAAGCCACGATGCTTTGCTAGGGACGGCTTGCCCCTGTCACCCCTGGGCTTTCGGATATTGGCAAAGGCTCTTGCTACCCCCATAGTGCCTTTTTTAGGCAAGGCTCAAAAGACAATCCCACCTCCATAGGTATCACAAGGGATAAGAAACTAAGAGTAATGCTACTCAATGCCAGAGGTCTAAACCTCAAGATGCACACACTCGAAACTTTCCTTAGCATGGAGAACATCGATATCTGTGCAGTAACAGAAACCTGGTTCAAGGCTCCCAAGAGCACCCCAGCACTACCAGGTTATACCTCATACCATGCTTTTCGACTCCAAATCTTGGACCGAACCACAAAAGGAGGAGGAGTATCAATATTCGTCAAAGATACCCACACCTCCAGGATGGTGGCACAGCAAGAAGCATCAGAGAATATCCATGTGCAACTAACAGTGGGTAAAACTTCCTTCCAGTTTACAGCCTGCTACAGACCACCCTCCCAAACCCAGGATCCCCACTTGGCCTTCCTGAGAACATTGGAAAATATGATGGTCTCTCCAAACACCATTATATTGGGCGACTTCAACTACCCAAACATAGACTGGGAGCATTACTCTAGCTCCAACACCTTAGCCCAAAGGTTCCTAGAATTTATAAACTCAAATGCTATGGAACAACTTGTTACCACTCCCACAAGAGGGGAAATCATACTGGACCTGATCATTACCAACATGGGGACACTATGCTCCAGACCAGAAGTGTATCCCTCACTGGTAAGATCAGACCATAAACTAATCTCACTGGATATTCACATCCCGACTCCACCCCCTGCCCAGAAAACCACAGTGAAAAACTTCTCTAAAGCAAATTTCACACTTCTCAAAACTGAGGTGGAATCCTTCAAAGCCCCCGGGCATGTGGAAAATACGACCCAGACTGCAGAATCCTTTATAAACGCATTCTATGAACACCTTCAGGAATGCATGGATCATGCAATCCCAAATAAAACCAAGACCCAATCCTCCAAAGGCAGACGTCCTGTCTGGTGGATCCCAGCCATAAACAAACTATACAATAGAAGGAGAAAGCTACTACATGATAGAGCAAAATCCCAAAAAGGGAAGGCATCTCTGATCAGTATTAGCAAAAAACTACGGGCACTCATAAAATCGTCTAAGTCCAGCTTTGAGAGAAAAATTGCACAGGACACTAAGGATAATCACAAGGCTTTCTTAAGTTATGTTAGGAACCTGGGTGGGAATTCCCAGATATGCTCAGAATTAGTCCAAATTGACAAAAAATACACCAAACCCACAGACATTGCCAACATCCTAGCTGACAGGTTCAGTGCAAACTCCCCCCCCTCTCCACCAAAAGGGCAAATATCTATCCCAGAGAGTGCTGCCCCCCTGACATCTCAGATGCTCAGGTAAGAGCTTCCCTCTCCAAAGCAAAAAACACAGCATCAATGGGACCAGATGGTGTCCCGGGCTGCGTCCTACACGAACTCCAAGAAGAGCTAAACCCAAACATAAAACTACTGTTCAATCTCAGCCTTACTACAGGATATGTACCCAAAGAGTGGCGTACAGCAACAGTGGTCCCTCTCCACAAAGGTGGTGCCTCAACGGATCCTGGAAACTATCGCCCCAGAAGCGTGACTAGCTTGGTCTGCAAAGCTATGGAAAGGATCATCATGGACCTCATAAATATATTGGGGACCTATAGACACTGGATCCTACCCAGTTCGGCTTTGTTAAGGGCAGATCCTGCCTCTTAAACCTGGTCGATTTCTTTGAAACAGTCACCAAGGCCATTGACGAGGGGAAGGTGGTCCACACAGCCTACCTGGACCTCACAAAAGCCTTCAATACAATACCCCACTCGGGCATTATAGATAAGTTCACCAGATTAAATATAAACCCCTATGTCACTAGATGGGTTGCAAACTGGCTCAAGGACAGAACCCACATGGTTAGAATTGCTGGAGCCATGTCAGACTCCAAACCAGTTACAAGTGGTGTCCCACAAGGCTCAGTCCTGGGACCTCTCTTGTTCGGTATATATTTCTCGGAGGTACAGGCCAACACGGAAGGACTGTGGCTGACCAAGTTCGCAGATGACTGCAAACTGCATGCCATAATCGACTCTCCAGCCAACAAAAGCATCCTCCAAAAGGGCCTCATAGAAACAGACAACTGGTGCCAGAGCCATGGCCTTAAGCTAAACGCCAAAAAGTGTATAGTCATCCCCTTTGGCAAAAACAAAGTGCCCACAAATTACCACATAGGTGGTAATCCATTAAGTACAGAAGAAGTAATTAGGGACCTGGGGAC